>NC_035437.2:158795596-159008096 GCF_002127325.2 Helianthus annuus | reverse complement strand
GTCCACCTCATCATCCCCATGCCACGTAGGATTAAAAAACAAACTCAGTTACTGATTATTTAACGAAGGGGTGACACTGACACCTAAATGTTAAGTAGATGGTGGTGGGAGCCAAAATGAAAGTTGGGAGTGGTATTGACCAATTTTGCTTAGTTTAGGGTGATACAATCCATTCTCCCTTAATTTTATTATAACTGGTAGAGGCAAACTAAGAAAAGACTATTGTTTTTTATTTGTTTCTCACTCTTTTTTTAAATGATAATAACTTTTGAAATGCTATTGTTTTTATTGAGTTAATTACGTTTTTCGTCCATGTGGTTTGTCAAAAATTACTAGTTCAGTCTATTAGTTTAAAAATTGCTAAATCCACATACACATACCTGAACGATGACCACCTCCACCACCCATTATGCCCACCATCGTCATCATACTATGACTCACCCCTACCCCCACACCCCATAGCCATTCTCATCAACCAAATCATTGGCCAACTCCTTTTCTACCGATAAATTCTACCAATTCACTCATGGTCAGTTGTACGTTGCTATATCATGAGTAAAAACCAGAGATGGAGTAATTTCTTTCAATTTAGTGTAATTTAATATTTACGTTACTAATTTAACGTTTCTTTCATAAAAAATTATGTCAATAGTGTTAAATAATATATTTTATTGTGAGGTTATCCGTGTAACACACGAGAACTTAAACTAGTAAAGGTAAAAAAAATAATATTTAATTGAAAAAGAGAGTAAAATGTAGTGTTTTTTAGTGTAATTATAGAGATGAAAATGGTGGATGACAAGGAAGGGTAAAGGGGTATAGTCAACAATTGTTGAGTTTTGATTTTTCACTATTTTTGTACTTAAATAGTATTTGTTATGCATCATTGTTTTTTTTTAGAAAAAGTATACCATAAAGTTGAGTATTTTTATACTTGATATGAACTAGATGTAAGACCCCGTCGTGTTGCGTCCGGGGCTTACAAATTCAGCCGCATGGGTTAGTTAATAATTAAGGAGCTGTTTATTTACCTCTAAATGAGGGTATGAATGGTTCAGAGCTCTTACTGGTTCAATACTAATGATTTATACTGTTTGTTTCGTGAGTAAATGTCTGCAAATGCATTTGCATCTGAATGATTAAGACCTCTAATCTGAATTGGTCAGACATTTGTCTTTGAACGATTAATCATTATACTGTCTCTTAATAATTCAGACTTCATACTGCTTAAGCATTTAATAGTTTAGACCTCTTACGAATTCATCACTTAACCATTCAAAAGTTACCAAACAGCCCCTAAACATTATACATGAGCTCCATGTTACGACCGGTGTATTCGGTACCGGTACCCACTTTTCTCATTTTTCAGTACCGGTATACTCGGATTTTATAAAAGTATCGAAACGTTGATAAAAATAGATGTATCGCAACGTTATACTCGGATTTTATAAAAGTATCGTATTTTAAAAGTTATAAATATATTAAAAAAGTCAATATAGCTTAATAATTCTAAGCATCATATTTTACTTTTGCTAAATTTATACTTTTTTATTATATGTCTAATTTGTATATTATGCTAAATTTATACTTGCTTATTATATATTTAACAATAGACAAACAAAAACTATATACAAACACTATTTAAAATTGTACAACATGAAACAGTAGAAAACTCACCTAAAGCATAAAATACAACCTAGTAGTGCCTACATGTATTACAAATTGATAATATATAATATGATATTATTATATTCTTTTTTAATTTTCTACGCATCATTATTTTTTTTAGAAAAAGTATATCATAAAATTGAGTATTTTTATACTTGATGTGAATATGATATTACTATATTCTTTTTTAATTCTCTATAGGAACTAAGGGTGTGTATAATGATGTGTCAAATTATTCAGGAATGTCAACCCTTTCTGGTGGCTTAGTTAAAAAGCTTTATATATATATATATATATATATATATATATATATATATATATATATATATATATATAATTGCGCTAAAATAAGAACCACCTCCAGTTGTAAGAACCGTGAGAACTACTTGATCCGGGGCGAGTTGGACCAAAATTTTTTTCATAAACGTAGATGCGTGTATTATAAACACATTTGTAAAAAAAATTCAAAAAAAATTGTCGTGTGTGTAGTTTTGAGCACCACAAGTTTGTGTTTACGGGTACCGTAAATTTTCCGGTAAGATTTACGGTACCCGTAAACACAAACTTGTGGTACTCAAAACTACACACACGACTTTTTTTTTAATTTTTTTTACAAATATGTTTATAATACACGCATCTACGTTTATGAAAAAAAAATTTGGTCCACCTCGCCCCGTATGGTGTAGTTCTCACGGTTCTTACAATTCGATGTGGTTCTCATTTTAGCGGTCTTCTATATATATATATATATATATGTGTGTGTGTGTGTGTGTGTGGGGTGGTTTCATTTGAGAACGAATAATATGTTGAGAAATACATGTATCCTTATTTATTATATGAATTGACTAGAAATGCATGTTAATTTTTATATATTTAAGATTTATCGTTTAAAATATTATATTGAAGGTATTTTGCATGTCTAAAATACACTTATGTACACATACACTATATATCTACATGTATTTACATACGATTCTTGTAGTTCTAACCAAATATTTTTGAAGTAAAGAAACCGATACACAAAAATACGCATACGCACCGATAAATGATCGTGTATCCATACTAATCCGTATGCAGTTAAAGTGATAGTTTAGTGGTAACTATTGAAGGTTGTAGACTATATATTTCTTAATTCTTAACGACTTGTCTTGCCGCACTTGTAATGTATAGTTCTGTGTTATACTACTACTCTTTAATTAGATTTTTTCTCTTCTCTTTTTACCAGAACTACTCTTTATGTGTTTCCAAAAATACATTGTGTACATATATAATAATATTATATACGAGACCGAGGTATCTAATAAATTTTTATTTTATGTTCTTAGTTCTTACTCGTTTATTCTCTTTACAAAACCTATTCAAAAACAAACAGACCAATCGAAGTGCATAAATTCTATTTTTTGGATTAATAAACTAAACTAGATTCTCTTAATCATAGGTGATAATTGCCGTCTCGTATAGACAACGGGAAAATAATAATAAGTAAACAACGAGGTCGCATAGTTGATAGTTGTACACCAACAAGAAGGAAAGCGTCCATTGGGTGCCTTTATATTCGCAGCCTTCCTTCACCGTCCTCCCACTAACATCTCTATAATATATCTATAAAAATGTAATGTTCATATTTAGAGTTTCACTAGCAAAATTCCTCTACGTTACGCGGCAGGGGATTCGATCGGTATATATTTGTTTCGTTACAATATCGGTACGGTATCAACACTCGATAAAGCAACCAAAAAAGAAAATCTAAATTATTTATCTAATATATATCATAGGTGAAAAGTTCTAAACGACTCTACCAATAATATAAACATTTCAAAATTGAAGTGACTAAAAAACTTTAATGCAACCACGTATTTAATCTTTATAAAAAGGAACAAATATTAGTTATAAGAAAAAAAAACAAAACTATAAGGCTATATACGTATATTATTTATAGCATAAAGTGTGTAATAGAAACTTATAAAAAAGTCAAAAGTTAGTATTCACGCAAGTTGATAACTGTTATAAACTATATGATTAAAAACGAATATTGTTTATAGTATAATGTGTGTAACTGAAACTAAAAATAATTTTTTTTGTCAAAGTTACTATCACAAAACTTAATAATAACTCTTTCATAGAACTATTATCAACAAATATTTAATTTTACCATATTAAGACACTAGTATTAAGCCCCTACGTTGCAACGGTTGTCGTAAAACTGTGTCAGGTAGTACCAATGTTATACTGGTGTCAGTGATCACCAACACCGGAAAAGCTCGTAAAAACAAAATAAATAAAAAAGGAAAAAAAACGCCGAGCGAAAAGTAGACGTAAAATCTTTGAATCACGCACGCTCGAGCAGAAAAATTAAATCGAAATGTAAAACATAGAAAAAATAACTTAGTCAATCCAGGACCCGCGCATTGCGACGAACTTGTCAAACGGAGAAAACTAGATGTGTTGCGACGGGCCAGTCAAATAGGAAAAAATATACGAAAAAATGTTGAACCCCACACGCATGCTGTGGTGCCTTAACTAACAAAATTTAGAACGAAACGAAAATTTTGGGAAAGATGAAAGTATGGTTGACCAAAATTGAAAATAAAAGAGTTGGAGTTAAATTTCAAAAGATGAAAAACTTTGGGTTAAAAGTAAAAACACAAACGGTCTAAATTGCAAAACAAGAAAAGTTTTGGGTTAGAAATGAAAAAAGAAATAAAACCCTATACATGAGATATAAAACCATAAATTACAAAAAAGTTAGAAATTTTATTTTTGTAAAACTTGAATAAACTATTATATATTATAAGGATATTTGATTTAAATAACCCCACCTTTCACACCAATTAGCCGATAACACTCACAACTCTCGATTTTTACACAAGCACTACCAACTTTCACCTTATTTGCCAATAACACTCCCTAACTAACTGAACTCTAACCCAGTTAGCTGTGTCAGCTGCCACGTCATAAAAATGCCATGCCAACTGCCACATCAGCTCACAGATCATCAAAAATGCCACAATAGCTGCCACAACATCACAAATGCCATCCACTGCCACACCATATGCCACGTCTGCAAAAGGTGCCATATCAGATGCCACATCAGCAAAAACTAGTTGGGTTAGGGTTAACTTAGTTAGGGAGTGTTATCGGCCAATAAGTTGAAAGTTGAGTTATTTAAATCCAATATCCCTATGTTATATACTAATAGAATAAACTCTATTTAATGGTTAAATACTTATTTATTATATGCATAAGACACGATATTGTTTTAATTTATTTACTAATATATTCTTTGATTAATTTAACATTTATAAATTAATTCTTTTCATATTAGTAAAAAATATATTAATAATTTATTAGATATTATATTTAAATATTAATCATATTATTAAAAGACTGAAAGAGAAAATGTCAAGTGAAATTAATTGAATTTATTTATTAATCTTAGATAAAGATGATGGTAAAGATAAGTGATATCTTTATATTATTTATTAATATTAAAAGAAAACATATTAAGCAAATATAAATAAAATGTATGTGATTGAAGAAGAGAATGACATGTGCCATTATTTGAAATCTTTTATTAAGTTAGATAATTATATTATATAAAATGCATTTTGTAAATAGTGGCGAGCAGTGTCGCAACCCCCACCCCCTATCTGTCCCGAGAACGGGCGGCCGCGAGATTCAGTTTTGGTGGTATCGGTGTTTATCAATTTGGCAGCGGAAATTACATCAGGACCGTAGTTAGGAAATATTTTATCAGAGTAAAAAAACCACATTTTATATAAATAAGTATATTGGGATAAAACCCAAGTTTTCATTACAAACTGATTTATAGGGGTAAACCCCATTTTATTGAAATAAAACATCTTCTTTATTTAGGTAACTTTTATAGCCACTTTTCCAAGCCTTCAGTGCTGTCCAGCTGGCTTCTAGTTGGCTTTCACATTTTGTTACCTGAAATGCGTTTAAAAACATTTTGTCAGTGGGAAATACTGGTGAGTGAATCCCAGTTTAATCAAGAAGAGATTTATCTTTTAACAGTATTGAGAGCGATTACAATGTTTACATCTACACAATTACTCATTCAGTACTGTCAATCCTGACCGGTGGGTCATATTACCCATTGGCTAACTCTTTGTCCGATGGTAACGTGTTCCACATTTTGTATACAAAACCCCAACATACTGGCAGTAATTGAAGAATTACAAAGACTCAATCACTGCTAATCACATTGTAAAACATTTAAGGTTTTGTAAAAACAGTTTACAAAAAGGAGATTACTCAAAAAAAGGTTGACACAAAAAAAGGATTACTCACATTGTTGTCTTAGGTTTTCTTTAAAGGTTTCCCGGTGATTATCTATAATTTACACAAATGCACACGCGTTAGTATAATAACCCAATATTTACATTATTAATACCCTCCCTGAGACGGTATTCCAACGACTACGTCGGGCAGAACCACGACAGCCGTTACGGAACCCTGGATCAATCGGGCAGCGTATCTAATACGTAACCGGGGTTATGATACTTACAACGGGGCAGAACTTCGTTATTTAGGGGGGTATTATATCTGGAGATTATGCTTACTATTCAGAAATTTTGAGAGAGAAAGAGATTTGGGACGAATTGTGAACTGAAGCCAACGACCTCTATATATAGTGCTAATCTCGGACCTTGTCGCGCCCCACGTAGCAATCCTTCAGGGCCTTCGCGGCCCGCGAGGCCAGCTGGGGTAGGCCCTAGCTTGGCTGACTCGCCACTAGGCTTGACACGAGTGGTGCCACGTGGTGGCTCAGGGGCTTGCCTGATCTCCTTGTTGTCGCGGCCCGCGTAGGAGGTAGCCAAGGGCTACGCACCCCGCGAGAGACCATTAAATTTTATTTTTAATTAATTTTAATGAAAATAAAGGTATTCGGACCCTGTTTTCGTATACGGGGTGTATTTTAGGACATATTGGGGCTCTTTAAATGTATTAGGGGTGTCGGAATATTTTGGAGGGTTGTTATATCCTCCCCTCCTTGTTTTAGAGCTCGTCCTCGAGATCTACTGGAATAGATGGTGGTATTTCCTTTGCATTTCTGATTCAAGCTCCCATGTGTACTCTGGTCCTCTTTTGGAGTCCCATATTACTTTGACCAGAACTAATCTCCTGTGCTTGAGATTCTTGACTTTTCTGTCTTCAATCTGTAGAGCCTTTTCTACAAATTTTAATTGTTCATTTACCTCTATGTCCTTAAGAGGTACCACCAGTGATTCATCAGCTAAGCATTTCTTGAGATTAGATACATGAAATACATCATGTATTCCTGCCATTTCCTCTGGCAGTTGTAGCTGATAAGCTACAGGTGCTATTCTTTTAATAATCTCAAAAGGTCCAACATACCTGGGGCTTAGCTTTCCTCTTTTGATGAATCTTACCACTCCTTTACAAGGAGAGACTTTTAATAATATTTTGTCACCTACTTGAAATTCCAACGGCTTTCATCTGTTATCAGCGTAGCTCTTCTGTCGATCACGTGCTGCTTTCAGTCGTTCCTTGACTTGAATAATCTTGTCGGTTGTTTCTTGCACTGTTTCTGGTCCAGATAATTGCTTTTCCCCGATTTCTGCCCAACAGACTGGGGTTTGGCACTTTCGTCCATAGAGTGCTTCGAATGGTGCAACATTGATACTTGTGTGATAACTGTTATTATAAGAAATTCTATTAACGGTAAGTGATCGTCCCAATTACCTCCGAGATCAATTACACAAGCTCTAAGCATGTCTTCCATTGTCTGAATTGTCCTTTCGCTTTATCCGTCCGTTTGAGGATGATAAGTTGTGCTTAGATTCAACTTGGATGCCATTGCTTTTTGGAAACTTGTCCAAAAATGAGAGGTAAAACGGCTATCCCTATCAGAAACAATTGATAAAGGAATTCATTGTAATGAAACTATTTCATTACCTACAACTTAGCTAACTGTTCCATACTGAAAGTTTCCTTCATTGGTAGGAAATGAGCTGACTTAGTTAGCCTGTCTACAATCACCCAGATTGTATCATTACCTTTTCTTGTTTTGGGTAATTTGGTAACAAAATCCATTGTTATCAATTCCCATTTCCATACGGGCATCTCTAACTGCTGCAACAATCCCGAGGGTTTCTGATGTTCAGCTTTAACTTGTGAATAGGTTAAACACGTAGAAACATAAGCTGCTATATCTTTTTTTCATTCCTATCCACCAAAAATTCTTTCTTAAATCCTAATACATCTTATCATTTCCAGGATGCATCGTATACTTAGACTTATGGGCTTCTTCTAGTATATGGTGACTTAGGTTTCCTAATTTAGGTATCCACATTCTTTTCTTATAGAATCTCCAAATTCCATCCGTTCCTTGATCTAGTTCCTTTATCATTCCTTTTAATTTTTCAGTATCATCCTTGATTACTGATTCTTGTGCTTTTCTAATCTGATCATTTAAATCTACTTGCAGATTTAATTTAAGAGAACGTACCATTTTTGGTTTTTCGTGATACTTTCGACTTAAAGCATCAGCCACTACATTAGCCTTTCCTGCATGATACTGGATATTACAATCATAATCACTAAGTATCTCCATCTAGCGTCTTAATCTCATATTCAATTCCTTTTGCCCAAAAACATACCTTAAACTCTTATGATCAGTGAAAATGGTAAACTTACTACCGTAAAGGTAATGTCTTCAAATCTTAAGGGCAAAAATTATGGCTCCTAGTTCCAAATCATGGGTTGAATAATTCTCTTCATGAATCTTAAGTTATCTAGATGCATAAGCTATAACCTTTTGGCGTTGCCTTAACACACATCCATAACCTAACTTAGAAGCATCACAGTAGACTACAAGGTCTTCAGTTCCTTATGGTAATGCTAGTATGGGTGCGTTGGTTAATCTTTGTTTAAGAATTCTAAAGGTTTCTTCCTGTTTTGGTCCCCATTCAAACTTAACAGATTTACAGGTTAGCTTAGTTAAGGGAATGACTATTTTAGAAAAATCTTGAGCAAATCTTCTATAATAACCGGCCAATCTTAAGAAACTTCTACCCTCGGTTAGTGACTCAGGGGTTTTCCATTTGGTAATTGCCTCGATCTTAGTGGGATACACATGAATTCCTTCATGATCGACTAAGTGTCTAAGAAACTATACCTGTTCTAACTAAAATTCGCACTTTGAAAAGTTAGCATAAAGCTTTTCGTTCCTTAATAAACTTAGAAGTGCGTGCAAATGCTTTGCATGTTCCCCTTTACTCGTAGAGTAAATGAGAATATCATCTATAAAGACAATTATGAATTTATCCAAATATGGCTTACATATTCGGTTCATCATGTCCATAAATGCAGTTGGGGCATTGGTTAGACCAAATGGCATGATAGTAAATTCATAATGGCCGTACCTTGTTCTAAAAGCGGTCTTAGGAATGTCCTCTTCCTGAACCTTTAGTTGATGATATCTTGAACGTAAATCGATTTTTGAGAAAAATCGAGCTCCTTGTAATTGATCAAACATATCATCGATTCTTGGTAATGGATACCGATTTTTAATCGTGACCTTGTTCAATTCACGGTAATCAATGCATATACGCATCGATCCGTCTTTCTTCTTAACGAATAAAATCGGTGCTCCCCATGGCGATGAACTTGGCTGTATGAATTCTTTTTCCAACAATTCGTCTAACTGTTTCTTTAATTTCTGCATTTCTGCGGGTGCCAAACGGTAAGGTTCTTTGGCAATCGGTGCTGTCCCTGGTAGCAGGTGGATTCTGAATTCAACTTCCCTGTCTGGCGGTAGTCCTGGTAATTCTTCTAGGAATACATCTGGAAACTGAGATACTACTGGAATATCTTTTAATTCTTTTCCTTTAGTGTTAGTGATTATAGAAATCAAATACACTATAGATCATTTTCTTATATAACTTGCTGTTTTCATCACATAGATGAATTATGTCGATCTAGATGGTTTATCTCCTTTAATTGTGATCTTTTCACCCTTTGGTGAATTTACTTGAATTGACTTTTGATCACATAAAATACTGGCTTTATTGGCTATTAACCAATTCATTCCTAATACAACATCAAATCCTGCCAGATTCATTGGATAAAGGTTTGTACTAAACTTTTGGTTTAAAAATTCTATTCTTGCTCCCTGCAAGATTTCAGAAATCCTAACGGTTTCCCCATTTGCTGTCTCTACTAGACATTCTTGTGGGAGTTTAGTTAATGGTTGATTAAGAAGTTTGCAAAATGAAGTATTAATAAAACTTTGGTTCGCACCAGAGTCAAATAATACTTTAGCAAAAACATCATTAACTAAAAACGTACCGGCTATCACGTCAGGAATCATCTTAGCTTCTTCTGTGGTCAGAAAAAATGCTCTAGCATTCTTAGTATTCTTATTGTTCGTAGCTGGAGCTAGTTTCGGACAGTTTGGCTTGATGTGGTCTTGTTCTCCACAGCTGTTGCATATCCTGTTGTTAGGTTTCTTCCTGCAGTCTTCTTCCTTGTGTCCAGATATTTTGCAAAAGTTGCAATATATGGAGCATCTTCCAGAATGCTTCCTTTTGGAATACTTGCAATAAGGTGCAGAGGTAGAACCTACATTTTTCCCACGGTTGGAATTTCCAGAGCGAAATTCTTGGGTAAGCCTTTGAGCTAGGTTCTTCCTTTGATCCTCTACCCGTGTACGTATGATGTGTGTAAAATGCAACATATAAAACACATCAATTAAGGCATAAAACTAACCCTTTTTAAGTACTAATGTTGGAAAAAGAGTGTTTTTGTCTTCCTTTTGAATTTTCAGGATGAAATGAGCTCAAAATCACAAAAGAAGCAAAAAGACCACTAATTCTACCATAAATACAAAAAAGGAACAAAAGTAAACTGCCCGGACCCTCAACGGCACCTCCCAAGACAAAGAGAAGAGAACAGAGTCTGAACACGCCCCGTGTCCAGTGAACACGGGGGCGTGCCCAGGAAGCAGCAGAAAAGACAAACCAGTAGAAGCTTCCATTGCTCACCACGGGGCCGTGCCCAGCGGGCACGGGGGCGTGTTGAAAGTACAGCAGGCGCATTAATTGTAATTCGCAATTACAATTAATGAAGAGAGAGAATGTCAGACGGGCACGGGGCCGTGTCCAGCGGACACGGGGCCGTGTCCAGCGTTCTGTTTAGCCTATAAATAGAGGAGCTTGGTTTCATTCTCTCTCATCCCTTGGCACACCACCTCTCTCACACTTCATCCACCACCCATCACCACCATAACACCATCATCCACCACCATCATCCATTGTCCATCGTAGAGTGTGTGAGTCGTCTCGGGATCCAAGATTGATCGTAAGAGTTCTTGACAATCAAGGCCATGTTTGCCTAAGTCTCTTACATCACTTGGTGAAGACAAGTGTTTAGTATAATACTTTTTATTTTTAATCTTTTGCACTTTTTATTTGGTTTTGTATTAATGACTTTAATAACTAGTTACTTATGTTGAAGGTGATCTTTCCTTATCGTTTGTCCGTGGTGTCTTGGCGTTATTTTACTGTCTATATAAAATAAAAGATTTTCACCATTCATATCTCCACGGTCTATATGGAGGTATGTTGGCTACCTGGTCGGGGGTTAAGGGAACGGTTTGGTAAGGGTCTTGCCCTTGTTCAGCGTTTAGAGGTCCTGCTTGGGACCTGGGTCAAATTTAGTAGGATCTCCTTCAATGCCCATAGGTATTGGATGGCGGGGATCCAAACTCTTTGACCCCCTCATAAGCTAACTACTATTAATACTTTAACCCGGCTATTTAGGACTGTATCCCTGCTGACTCAGACTACTTAGCCGAGGGTAACGTCGCCGCCAAAAGCGGGGCCTACCATAATTTGCATTAATAACTTAATTCATTATCTTCCAATAATCCGACCCTTTAGGATTGTATCCTTGCTGACTCAAACTACTGGGTTGAGGGTAACGTCGCCTTCAAAAGAGGGGCCTACTACAATAACTAAGATAATCTCTTAAACAAGTGCAAAAGTGCGAAAATAATCAAAGGTTATACTAATACACGAGTCGGATCCAAGTGATTCATCTTGTCTATCTGTTTTTTATTTTATTTTCTTTTTCAGCATTTAGTTAGTTTTTATTTTTCTTAGTTTAAAACAATTTTCTAACTTTTTGATTTGATTAGACGTTGAGGATAAACCGGTATTAAAAGCTCTTGTGTCCTTGGACGACCTCGGTATCTTACCAACACTATACTACGTCCACGATGGGTGCACTTGCCCATATGTGTGTTTAGTGTTAGTGAATATCGTGTTTTATAAATTTAAAACTTGGCTGAAAGTGTAAAAAGGGCTTAAATAAACATCTAAAAATATATTACACCTAACGCACATCAAGTTTTTGGCGCCGTTGCCGGGGACACAAGGATTTTAAGAAAGTTAGGAATCAACGGCCTAATCATCTTTTTATTTTTCTTTAATTTTTTAGGATTTTTTTTTGATTTTTCAGCTTCTGCAGAGCTCAGCACGGGGCCGTGCCCGCTGAACACGCCCCGTGCCCAATCATTGGAACTGGCAATCCTGTTTTATATCAGACAGTAGGCTGAACACGGGGCCGTGTCCACTCAACACGCCCCCGTGCCCAAGATTCAGTTGCTGAAAACAGAACCGTTTGATCCCGGCGGTTGGTAACTTCTGATACAAACATGAGTAATAGTGATTCTTTTTACTTTCGGCACTCTTATGGTTTGTGGTGTCAAATATGTGGAGGCGAACACGAGGAATTAAAATGTTTCTTCCTCACTTATAGGCCACACTATATAGACCCACCAATTCCTTGTAACCTTAAGAGGGGCGAAAGTAAAAATAAGCACTATTTCTCCCTCGAATGCGCCCAACCGGATATTCTAGGAGATATGCTCCTTGACGAGCTATTTCAACTAGAAGAACTACTTCTAAATTGGTCAAAAGAACTTAGGAAGGATTTCTTAGATCCATCCCAAGATGATGACCATGAGGAAATGTTGGAACCGCATTCTGACAACCTCGTTGCTCCCAAAAATACCTTTCTTCCTAGACAAGACGTGGACGATAGTCGTCCCTGTGCCGATTGTGCCGTGAAGGACTCCCCATCGACCTCGTTCGGTGCATACATAGACCTGAGCGATTCGGCATACACCTTCTTTAACGAGAGCCCGGGAAAGGGTTGGACTTGTCCACCTAGAATGAAAATAGGAATTACCCTCACCGACAACCTCTTGCGTTCTCGCCTTAGTATAGGACAATTAAGGTATCTTAGGCATTTTGGGGTTGTTCCAACAAGTCAGGAGCCACCCGATAAGAATTAGCTCCTTAAAGACAAAACTTCATAAATCAGCTTTCCGACACGGGGCCGTGCTCGGCCAACACGCCCCCGTGTCCATCAAAAGATTCCCTTCTGATCATGACGTCAGAATACGGACAAACTGTGTCAGAATTTTCTCTGCACACGGGGCCGTGTCCAGCGGACACGGGGCCGTGTTCAGCGGGCTGTCATTTTCTATAAATGCAGCCAAAAATCCTGCACATTTGGACCAACTTGGGGGCAGAGATTTGAAGGAATCTTCTCTCAAACAATCCTAGGTAAGTCTAAAAGAAGTTTCCAACAACCCATCTTGTCCTTTCCTCTTCTAGACATTTCCTTCTTCTTCATCTTTCTTCAAAAAAACCACCATGAGAAATTTGAATTTTCAATCTTTATGGTAGGAAACAAGGAATTTTGGTCATGGAATCTTGGTAAAAACATGTTATGTAACATTGTTTAGAGTTATTTACTGTCAAAAAGCTTGCATAAACTCAGAAAATAACTTAGAAGACCAAAATTCCTTGCTCCAAAAATTCTGCAGAAAGATGAACACGGGGCCGTGCTCAGTGAGCACGGGGCCGTGTCCAGAAGCTGTTTAGTCGTATAAACTATTTTTGGTTTATTTTTCGTAGAATGGCGAGTGAAAACAGCGAAACATCATCCGTTCATTCCTCAAACAGCCGAAGGGGAAGGAGGCCCTCCGTTGAAGCCACACTTGTGCACTACGTGATAGCACTAAGAGAGGCTCTCGACGAAATGACGTCCGTAGAGGAGGTCCTCATTGACCGTATCAACGATCTTACAATGGGATTGGAAAGCAGCTTCCAAGAGATTAACCTTTTGCACCAAAGGTTAAACATTTTGGTGGCACCTCCTATGGAACCAGTCCTTCCACAACAAGACTGGAACTTAGCACTCGGTATTAACAACCCTACCGGGTGGGGAGACATCCCCGCGGAACCTCCTATGGAAATCCCACAAGAAGTCCCGACGGAAGTTGAAACTCCTCAAACAAATGCAAACGAGCCTTACTTCCTCCTTCCAAGGGAGGTAGAGGAGTGGCTTGCCGACATATGAGGAGAAACGCATCCGAAAGGTGGAGCTCTACAAAGCCTTATCTAACCAAGATCAGTAGATTCTTGGAAATTTTGCTAAAATTAAAATAAAACATAGGGCTAGAACTCCATAAGCTTACTATCTATGTAACTTTTTATGTATTATCTCTCTATTAGCAATGTTATGATGGTTTTTATGATTTATGGACTCATGGTGGTAATGGATGAAAAAGGGAACGAGAAAAAATGGAACCATGCAGAAGAACAGAACAAACCGACAAAAATCTCCATAACAGAAGGCTCCACACGGGCCGTGCCCAACCAACACGGCCCCGTGCTGAGCCCCCTGCAGGAAATCACCCAGTTCAGGTAACTGGACACGGGCCGTGTTCAGCGGACACGCCCCCGTGTCCAGGCTTCTGTTTCAATTCTATAATTTTTGTTACTGGCACTTGACCACGGGGCCGTGCCCGGTCAACACGGGGCCGTGTCCAGAGCGCCAGTAACACAAATCTTTGTTTTCAAACACACTTTTACATATTCTAATCAACCAAAAACTTTATTTTTGGACACATTGAGGACAATGTGTAATTTAAGTGTGGGGGGGATGCTAAAACCTTGGAATTTTGCAAAATCCTAAAACAAGCCTTACACAAAACTCTATTGGAACCGCTAAACACCCCAAATTTTTTCAAAAACTTTTTCATTTTTTTTATTTTATTTACTTGTCTTAGTTTAAGTTGGGAATAACAAGTTAAAAAAAAAGGGTTATATTTTTACAAACTTACAACCGATAGCGTCGTGATAAAAAGAACTAACATAAGAAAATTATGAAACGGTATAACAAGTCTAGCTAAAATTCGATTATATATGCTCGGTCACATTAAAAACCCATTCCCACAAAAAGTGAGTTTTGAGCCTTTATTGAGCATAAAAATACACATATTTAGATTAAATGCTCATTTTTCGTTTCTTGTGTGAATAGCCGCTCGATCTTTACAAATCTAGAACTTGCCACGACGATACATTCCCGGTCCTTACCAACTTAAACCCAAGTAAGTAAATGATGGAGGCATTAGGACTAACTATTTTTCTTTCAAAACCATTATTTTTCAATTTTTTTTTACCTACCCAAAATCCCCCTAGAAAACCCCTTTGAGCCTAAACCTTTCATTTCATTACCCCCAAAACAATTTTTTTTACCCACCAAAAACCTTTTTCATTTTTTCACCTTTATTTTAGTAACAAACTCGGTTTTTCATAAACATACCCTTTACGTGACAAAAAAAAAAAAAAAATTTGAAGTCAAAAACAAACATAAGCTACAAAAAGCTTGTTTGGAGAAATACTTCAAAAATAAATGTCACCAAAAATAAGGTATTTCACGAAAACCGACACTTGTTACGATTTTCGCCTTTTTACTAACCACTAACCAACCACCCACCTTTAAACCCAAGCCTTCACCCCAAAAGACCTCTTGATATTTACAAAGGTAAAAAGTTAAAAAGGAGGAGGATTGATCGCTTGGCAAGCATATGGAGAATGTAAATCCGTGCCGCTCTCGAGCGATTCACTTAAAAATACACCTTCGGCCGAGTGATTGAGTGATCTCCCGTGAGGTATGTGAACTTGTATATAAATGGAATTTTAATAAGGCATGCTATGCCCAAATAAGTAGTTTATCTTATGAAAAGTTCAAAATAAACCATGACGAATAAGATTGTAAATAAAATAAAAATAGAACCTATACAAACCTTGGATTCCCGAC
Organism: Helianthus annuus; assembly: GCF_002127325.2. Taxonomy (NCBI): domain Eukaryota; kingdom Viridiplantae; phylum Streptophyta; class Magnoliopsida; order Asterales; family Asteraceae; genus Helianthus; species Helianthus annuus. Next base: position 158,992,262 of record NC_035437.2, on the reverse strand, counting down.
ACTCTAGGACAAGTTAAAAAACTTCTCTTCTACCTATTCCATTTGGGAGTGTAAGCCACATTAAAAGAGTTTTGCTTGAGGACAAGCAAAAGTTCAAGTGTGGGGGTATTTGATGTGTGTAAAATGCAACATATAAAACACATCAATTAAGGCATAAAACTAACCCTTTTTAAGTACTAATGTTGGAAAAAGAGTGTTTTTGTCTTCCTTTTGAATTTTCAGGATGAAATGAGCTCAAAATCACAAAAGAAGCAAAAAGACCACTAATTCTACCATAAATACAAAAAAAGGAACAAAAGTAAACTGCCCGGACCCTCAACGGCACCTCCCAAGACAAAGAGAAGAGAACAGAGTCTGAACACGCCCCGTGTCCAGTGAACACGGGGGCGTGCCCAGGAAGCAGCAGAAAAGACAAACCAGTAGAAGCTTCCATTGCTCACCACGGGGCCGTGCCCAGCGGGCACGGGGGCGTGTTGAAAGTACAGCAGGCGCATTAATTGTAATTCGCAATTACAATTAATGAAGAGAGAGAATGTCAGACGGGCACGGGGCCGTGTCCAGCAGACACGGGGCCGTGTCCAGCGTTCTGTTCAGCCTATAAATAGAGGAGCTTGGTTTCATTCTCTCTCATCCCTTGGCACACCACCTCTCTCACACTTCATCCACCACCCATCACCACCATAACACCATCATCCACCACCATCATCCATTGTCCATCGTAGAGTGTGTGAGTCATCTCGGGATCCAAGATTGATCGTAAGAGTTCTTGACAATCAAGGCCATGTTTGCCTAAGTCTCTTACATCACTTGGTGAAGACAAGTGTTTAGTATAATACTTTTTATTTTTAATCTTTTGCACTTTTTATTTGGTTTTGTATTAATGACTTTAATAACTAGTTACTTATGTTGAAGGTGATCTTTCCTTATCGTTTGTCCGTGGTGTCTTGGCGTTATTTTACTGTCTATATAAAATAAAAGATTTTCACCATTCATATCTCCACGGTCTATATGGAGGTATGTTGGCTACCTGGTCGGGGGTTAAGGGAACGGTTTGGTAAGGGTCTTGCCCTTGTTCAGCGTTTAGAGGTCCTGCTTGGGACCTGGGTCAAATTTAGTAGGATCTCCTTCAATGCCCATAGGTATTGGATGGCGGGGATCCAAACTCTTTGACCCCCTCATAAGCTAACTACTATTAATACTTTAACCCGGCTATTTAGGACTGTATCCCTGCTGACTCAGACTACTTAGCCGAGGGTAACGTCGCCGCCAAAAGCGGGGCCTACCATAATTTGCATTAATAACTTAATTCATTATCTTCCAATAATCCGACCCTTTAGGATTGTATCCTTGCTGACTCAAACTACTGGGTTGAGGGTAACGTCGCCTTCAAAAGAGGGGCCTACTACAATAACTAAGATAATCTCTTAAACAAGTGCAAAAGTGCGAAAATAATCAAAGGTTATACTAATACACGAGTCGGATCCAAGTGATTCATCTTGTCTATCTGTTTTTTATTTTATTTTCTTTTTCAGCATTTAGTTAGTTTTTATTTTTCTTAGTTTAAAACAATTTTCTAACTTTTTGATTTGATTAGATGTTGAGGATAAACCGGTATTAAAAGCTCTTGTGTCCTTGGACGACCTCGGTATCTTACCAACACTATACTACGTCCACGATGGGTGCACTTGCCCATATGTGTGTTTAGTGTTAGTGAATATCGTGTTTTATAAATTTAAAACTTGGCTGAAAGTGTAAAAAGGGCTTAAATAAACATCTAAAAATATATTACACCTAACGCACATCAACGTACTAACTCGTCTGTCAAGGTATTTGCTTGTTCTACAGCTTCTTCTATAGTTTGAGGTCTAGCTGCCTTGACTACATGCCTTATTTCACTGATTAATCCCCAGATGTAACAGGAGATTAATACTGGTTCAGGTGATGCTTAGCATATTCAAAAAATAATGTAGTGTATCCCTTACTATCCACTCCAGTCATCCTAAGGTTTAAAAACTTATTTGCTATCTGTTCTTTTTCATTGGGAGGGCATAATTTCCTTTCTACCATGTTCTTAAATTCCTCCCATTCCAGATTGTATACTCTATCACTTCCCCTTGACTGGAGGATAGTGTTCCACCATTCTAAGGCTGAGTTCTTAAACAGATTGGAGGCAAACATTATCTTATCCTCTTCCGCATACTTGCTTATTTTTAAGATAGCCTCAGTCTTTTCTATCCAGCGTAGAGCTGCAACGGCCCCTTCATTGCCCGAGAATTCCATTGGTTTACAGGACCATAATTCTTTATAAGAACAACCATAAGATATGGTTCTTCTTCTTTTGGGAATGGTCGCTTGAAGTATGGGTCCATTGTTCACGTTGTGTTCAGGTTCAGTGGGTCGTTTACTGCTATGATTACTCTTATTATCCGCTTCCCTAACTGTTTTAATAATATATGGCGTTGCATCTATTATTCCCTGTGCTAGTGCATTTATGTCTATCGCCTCCGTCAATCCAGTCCGTAGCAGAAACTGAAGAAAACTTGCTTTATATTGTTATATTTTAGTAAAAGGCAAGGTGGTATTTGTGTAACTAATGAGGAATCTCATTAAAGCCCCTTGGCCTATAAATAGGAACCTAAGGTTTAGGACTTTTGCCACTTTTGCCATTTGGAGATTTGGAGCTTAGAGGCTAGAGAGAGAAAGTAGAGAGAGAAAGGCAAAAGGTGATTCGTGGTGCTTTGTACGATTTCATACATTTCTATAGAATCAAAGATTGACTACGTCTCGTGTGTTCGGTCAGGCACGTTCACGGATTCCGCACGTCGAACGTGTCATACGCAATCGTTTCGGAGTCGAAAACCAGTCCTAACAGGTGGTATCAGAGCAGGAGCTCGGTTGCGAAGATCAAACGCACAGATTCATACTGGATTTCATCAGAATCAGATTCGAATTTCATTCAGATTTGTCAAATTTCTTCACTTTTACATCTCTTCACGTTTTTATCTGATTTTTGTCAAATTGAACAGGTTTTTACGGTTCAAAATTGCTGATTTTTGGATATGTTATGCGAAAGTGCCTGATCTACAAGCCTACATATTTTCAGATCTTAATTCCTAGCCGTTTGGGAGAAATTAAATATTTTTGGTTCGAAAAGTTTTGCAAAAATGACAACTGTTGATGTTGATTTTTACTTGAATGTCGTCCGATCGGCTAGCTAACCAAACCAAAGCATTTATCATTGCATTTCATTTAAGTTGTTGACCTTCTTTGACTTGCCAGCCGATCGGCTAGCATCTCTGCCCGAACGGTCAGCAAGCCGTATCATTACATCACTCATTCATTTAAAGATAATTGACTTATTGACCTAACCGATCGGACACCTGTCCGATCCATAGCATCCAAGCCGAACGGCTAGCACCCCTGACCGATCGAACAGCACTTTGTCCGATCGAACAGCATCCTGTCCGATCGATCAACTTCCTGTCCGATCGACTAGCATTTAGTCAACATTGTCAGACATTATAGATCACCATATTCAATATTCAATTAATGCATAATATCTTAGTCCAATGAAGTGATAAGTTTTGTCGGCTATTAATATTTTTCAGCTTTATAATTGTCGGATATATGTGAAAAAGTAATAAATAAATTGGAACGGCCCAATCACATTTTATTACAAATCAAAATTGTCGGCCCATGCATGATTGTCAGACCCACTAATCTTTTGGTCCAATTACAAAAGTAATAGCAAATTTTTGTCAGTTCACTATCATTTGAGGTCCAATAGAATTAAAACTTGATTAATTGTTGTCGGCAAGTGATAAGTGTCAAAGTCTCATACTGCCACCCGATCGGTCAAGCTTTTTGTCGTCTTGTGCCATCAATTGAACAAGCTAGCCGATCGGACAGCATATTTGTCGTGTAGTGCTGATCGATCGATCTTTTAAGACGATTGGATTTTCTCCCGTGTCAAAGCATAGTCAGCCGATCGACCAAAATTTTTTTTCGTGTAGTGTCAACCGATCGAACAGAGGGTCGAACGAAGTGCCACTCTATTCAAAGCATAACTATCTGATCGGACAGCAACTCCAATCGATCGGACCGCATTACCACCTGATTCAAGATAAAATCCCACCCGATCGGACAGCACTGATTATTTTCACTGTTGACTTTTGTTGACTCACTTGATCAAATACTCGTCCGATCGAGCAGCACTCTGTCCGATCGAACAACTTTCCCGTCCGATCGACCGGCACCCTGTCTGATCGAACAGCTTTCCCGTCCGATCGACCAGCATCCCGTCCGATCCAAGTGTTTGATATTTTTGTTGAAACTGATCATTGTTATTTGATTGTTTCTTGTGCTGTGATTTACGAGGTGTGAATATCGAGGAAATAAAATCATGGCTGAAGTAAAAGTGAGATCCCGAGAAGAGATTTTGAAAGAGAAAACCGATAGAGAAATATTCATTGTTGGGTGTAGAATGGAGAAAATGCGGGAAGAGTATGAAAATGCTGTAAGAAATAAAAGATGGGACAAGAAGCGAGAATGTTATGTCAACAAAGAAGGTGAACCTGTTGTTCCCAGAAGGGACATAGTTCATGATGATGTTCTTCTAGTAATTCCTCTATCCGGTGAATTTTATTCAAAACGTGAAAAAGACAAGAATTATGAGAAAAACCTGAATAAAATTATCAGAGATGCGATGACATCAAGTCTGAGGAAGAGGGATGAAGAAAGAATGAAGAAGAATGTTGAGAATTTAGTTGATGATTTGAAGAAGGTTGCTAAGGAAAAGAAGGTTGATGAGAAAGAGAAGGTAAAAGAAGAAGTTGTGAAAGAAGCTGTTACTGAAGAACAGCAAGTTGGTGAAGAAGTGATGAAGAAGAAAGAAGAAGTAGAAGAAGTGAAGATGGAAAGTTTGGTTGAGGTGAATAGTGATGCTGGTGATGAAAAGAAAGATGATGCTGATCAGACTGAAACAGCAAACAACACCGAAGTGCCAATCACTGAGGTAAATTCTGACTCTGAGATCTTAAATGAAACTATTGAACAGTGCAAGAAATGCATGGAAATGTGCAGTGCTTGTACTGAAAAAGACGAAAAATTCAGAACAAGAGATCTTGAATTTGCTAAAATTGAAGAAGTTTTCAAAAATAAATGCAAAGAAATGTTAGAAAACGAAAAGATTTTGAAAGACAATGATGAAAAACTTTCAGAAAAATGTAAAAAATTAGAAAAAGAAAATGAAGTTTTAAAAGAAAATGTTTTGAAAAAGACAGAAGAATGTGATCTAAAAGAGAATGCTTTTCAAGAAATGAAAAAGGAGTACGATTCAATAAAATTGGCTTATCACATTACAAAAGAGTCATATAAAAATGTGAAAAGTCAAATGAAACTTGTTCAGTCGAGATTGAAATACTGTTCTGAAACATCTGATATGCTTAAGCGACAGTATTCAATAAAGCAACAAGTTGTCGATTCTTACATTGAGGATGTTGCTAAGCTAAAGCGTCAAATAGCTGATTTAGAACAGGATAACAACAAGTTACATAGTTATCATGCGTCATCATATGTGCTTGAAAGAATTTTCAACATAAAACCGGGTGATGATGATTCTGAGAAAAACAAAAAGGGCATCGGTTCTGAGTATCATCAAGTTCCTCCACCGGAAAAGTTTGCATTTTATGATGATGAGAAAGTCGAAAAAGCTTTCAACATGGTCGATCAATTGCCAGATAACATTGACGTAACCTATTCTAAATCTAATGATTCTAGTGATTCAGAGGTGGTAGGTAAGGTCGTTGAAAGTGTTTTGAAAGAAGAGTCTGTTGATACAGGTAAAGCTGAATCGCATGATGAAAATGAAGGTAGTTTTCATGAAGAATATCTGAAAAACTCAAAATCTGAGAAAAATTTGATTGATGATTCAAAAGGATTGGTTTATACCATGATTGGATCAGACAAATTATTCTTAGATGTTGTATTCCCGATTCAGAATGTGATTTCAGAAAAGATTGACAAAGTTTTCAAGATGGTTGAGATTGAAAAGTCAGAAATTCCAAAGATTGCTGGAAAGTGTCACAAAACTTTTTATAACAAACCTGGTTACAAGAAGAAAAACATGAAGGCTGGGTTGGGTTATAAAAGGAAACAAAATTGGAAGAAAAATGAAATGCCAAATTATCAGGAAAAGATGAGTTTTGTTAAAGGAACAAGTTCTGAAGAAGAGAAAGAACTCCAATTTAGACGACAGTCTAATGAAGAGTTCTATGCTCAAAAGAAAACGCAACAACAACAGGTGAAAGATGTTTCAAAGATAACATGTTTCAAATGTGATCAAACTGGACATCTTGCACGCAAGTGTCCAAATCTAAAACCTGTTGATGTTGAAACAAAAAAGAAGTCTGATAAGGTTGAGAAACAGAAATCTGAGAATGTGAAACAAAGGTCAACCAGATTTGATTCAAAACAAACTTGGAGGTACAACACAAACAAGTTTGCTTCGAATCAAACTTGGAAATCAAACCCAAACAGGTTCGATTCAAGACATACCTGGAATTCTCACACACCCAGATTAAGAACAACACAAAGTTGGAAAACAACTGTTGACGCAACGAAATCAAATCAGTTTTGGAAATCAACTGTTGTTCAAAATAAAAATGTTCAAAAAGATTCACATTTTTACAAAAGAGGGATTCCAAAAGGTCAAACATGGTGTGTTAAGAAACAAGTGACTTTGGTAAATGAAGAAAAAGATGATGTTAAAATTGAAAAAGTCTTTGTACAAAATGACAAAGATTTTCCGAAGTTGAATGATGCATATTGTGTTGAAATGTCTAAGGTCAAACAGATATAGGCTACATTGTTCAAGTGACTGAATAGTTGAATGTGCAGGTGCTCTAGAAAACTGAAGATTGTGAAAATGGAAATAGGAGCAGTCTGGCACGGAAAGAGGAGGCTGCTGAACCCTGTGTTGGTTGAAACAGGGAGTTTGTTTGATTTTCTGTACATAAATAAACAATATGTCAAAATCTCTAAAAATTAAAAAAATTTGAAAAATCAAAAATATGTTTGTTTTAAATTTGTCAAAAATCAAAATTTAAAAAAAAATGTTACTTGACTATGCCGAAACCCTCACGGCTGAACAAACATGATTAATTTCACGTGATTGAAAAACGGTTTTCAAACTGTAAAATATCAATGTGTTGTAAATCATGGGGGTACGTTATTTTTTTACAAATCAGTGCATGAGAAGCAGAAAATGGATGGCGAGACAAAGTTATCAGTGTCGGTTTGTCAAATTTTCTTTAAATGATTTTGAATTTTAGGGGGAGTAAGAAATATTTCAGAAAATACAAAAACATTAGAAAAGTTGAAAAAGCCAAAAACATGATAAAATTCAAAAATTGAGTTTTTGTGTAAAAAGAGGAAATGATAGTACATCAGTAGACAATCACAGTACGCTAAAGAAATGGAATGCTTAAATGTGATAAACGGTCTCACTGATGATGTGTCAGTAGGTTTTTACACGCTTAGTAGATTGTATTCGAGATATAAACCTAAATATCAAATACTTACTTATTTCGTGGGGAACATCTCTCGGATATATGGGTAACCCTCGAAATCTTGTTTGAAAGGCTTTTTATTTCTGACATACTAGGTCTTTGTACGTGATGATATCTGGGGTATTATACCGGGACTTCTGATTTTGCTGGAGCAGTAGCCTAGTCCTCGTATAATACTCTGCACTGCTTTATTCATAAAGCCTACCCTCAGCATAAAAAATGATGAAACATTGAAAAATGCTAATCATGTGCCGTTGAAGAAAAGATCCCCAAACGGGACACACCGAAAGACGAGCCATCATCTCTTTGTCTGAACGGAAGTTCTAACCTGAGCTCTCATGGCCTCGCATTACCCGTTTACAGATATCATTAGTGTACATTCACCTGTAAGACTGAATATAGAAGTCTGGATGCAGGAGTATATTCTGAGGTGGGACACGCGAATAAGTTAAGTCCTTAAAACACTAATCTTGTATCTCGAATCAGTTGAACTTTGTGTGAAAATTTAAGTGGATCAATATACTGACAATCTAAGTGAATCGTTTAGAACTTAAAGTGATTAAAGCTCAACGGTACTAGTGATTTCTCATAAACTGATATGATCCTCTGACACGAACTCAAACAAAAATATTGTTTGTAAATATGTTTGTAAATATTTCTTTACTGCTTTATGTTTCAGAAAAATACAAAAAGATTTTGATTTCACTTTATTTTTGACAACCGATGTCTGAGTGCTGAGTTTCAAAATCTAAGTATGCTGATCATGTTTCTGAATAATAAAACAAGTTCATTAATTTGAAACTTGAAGTTTTTAATCAAAAATCAAAAACAGTTTATGATATCTCCAAGGTCATTAAATTGGACTTGGATGATTAATCGTGAAGGATTTGGATGCTTATATTGTTAAAATCTGTTGTAAAAGAGCCAGTTTCGGATTCTGTTTTTCTTAATACTGCCAAATTCATGAAGATTGTTGATAGGGAGAGTGAATCAAGTATTTCTGGATATATTCATATTATTATATCTTAAAGCCAGGATCTTGATTTAGAAAGTTTAAAAGAGCCAGGTCACAATTCCTGGATAATTGAATGTTTAAAATGTTTGTTCTTATAAATGTTTGAGATTTGCAGATGTTGTACCAGACTACGCTCCCGACAGAAGAGTCTAAGGGGGAGTCTGAAGACGAGCTCAACACAAGAGGAAGCGTGGATTCAAGGAGTCATGTAACTATTCCAGAAGAGCTTGTGTACGAAAAGCCAGGTGTCGATCCCAAAGCACAAAAGCTTGACGAAAGGGGGAGCCTGAAGATAGAGTCTAGTGAAAGGGGGAGTTGAAGCTGAAGATAGATCCACCGGGATTCTGTTCGAGAAAGAAGGGAGTCTGTGTTTGCTGAAGACGTCAAATTTTCAAGAAGACTCAGAGAGAGAGAGAGAGAGAGAAAGACAAGACGCTACGAGTTTGACTACGGATTGACTGCGGCAATATCCAAGGGGGAGTCTGTTAGTGCATTTATGTCTATCGCCTCCATCAACCCATTCCGTAGCGGAAACTGAAGAAAACTTGCGTTATATTGTTATATTTTAGTAAAAGGCAAGGTGGCATTTGTGTAAATAATGAGGAATCTCATTAAAGCCCCTTGGCCTATAAATAAGAACCTAAGGTGTTAGGTTTAGGACTTTTGCCACTTTTGCCATTTGGAGATTTGGAGCTTAGAGGCTAGAGAGAGAAAGTAGAGAGAGAAAGGCAAAAGGTGATTCGTGGTGCTTTGTATGATTTCATACATTTCTATAGAATCACAGATTGAGTACGTCTCGTGTGTTCGGTCACGCACGTTCACGGATTCCGCACGTCGAACGTGTCATACGCAATCGTTTCGGAGTCGAAAACCAGTCCTAACACCCTGTGCCACTATTTGTTGGTTGGCACTGTTATCCACTTGATTTCCATTGTTATTGTTGTTCAGGTTATCGTTATTCGGATTATTGTCATTCTGGTTTTCATTATTTTGGTTTTCCTGGTTCACTTCGTAGTCCATCTGAATTTTAAACATTTACCATGTATTAATATCACAAGATAATATTTAATACAACCAATCACACAACATGCATATCGATAAAAAACGTCGAACATTGCGACTTACTCTTTCTTATATTATCCATCTAATACAAACTGATACTGGAATTTAAAATTATAATACGATTGAAATTGAAATTACACTATTAGTAGGCATCCGTAGCTATGATTTAGTTTTTTTCCTCAAACATACACACATATTATATTATTATTATTATTATTATTATTATTATTATTATTATTATTATTATTATTATTATTATTATTATTATTATTATTATTATTATTATTATTATTATTATTATTATTATTATTATTACTACCTCTACCATCACCTTCACTGATATGGGTTCATCCAGAACTCCATATTGCGCTCGTCATACTTCCAGACGAGTCGCTCTCCTACCTGCCTCATCCTCTCGCTACTTTCTAAAATTTCTTCTCCGAAAGTTCGGAGCCCTTGCACATTTTCTGCACTCATTGGGGGTGCAGGTGCTGTGACTGGGTTTGGGAACTAGGGCATGGTTTCCTGGTATGGGTATGGATTCTCTAAAATTTCCCTGATGTATTGGTCGTTATCGTAGTAGGGATCTAGAGGGTCCAAACCTGGGTAGGCTGCTAGATTCGGCATGGGTTCGTCTTCTGGGATTGGGTAGCGTTGCTGGTAATCTCTAAGCTCATCTAGCCACGGGTCGTAGTCTGGGTCTAAGGGATTGGGTGCTGGTATCCTAGGTATCTCCTCCGGGTTAAAATCATGCATTTGGATTTGGTTTTCTGGGTTGTTTTCTATTTCCATTGGCCGAGCGGGAAATAGTGGTAATGGTTGGGGTGCTATCAGTTGCTCCAGGTTAGGGTCGGCAGCTGTGGTTGCTAGGATATGAAAGTTTGCTAAACCCCTATTAAGCATATCCTAGACGTGGGCATCTGTCTCTCTTTTAGCGGCTGATAGGGCTCTCTGCTGTTGTAACTTTTTCATTCTTTCCTATGTTCAAGCGCTCCCCTACTGAACCATCCTCTCTTTTTAGGAGGGAATGGCTCTTCAGACTGAGCCTTAAACACGAATATCCCGTCTTCATTAACAGCTGAATACCCTGAGAGGGCAGGCTGTGAAGAGGTGACTTCGCTCATAGGTGAGCTGGACAACTGACGGTAGGCGTCGGAAGGTCCTTGGTCGCTCATACTGTAAACTAACAAATAGTCAAATAACACACAACAATAAAATACAGATATGCATGTAGTTCTGTGTTTATTTGCTAACATATTGAATTTTGGTGTCAGTAGAAAACTTTTGTGGCTGAATCAATGGCTTAGCTCTGATACCACCTTCTGTCGAAACTCCCGCCCCCTATCTGTCCCGGGAACGGGCGACCGCGAGATTCAGTTTTGGTGGTATCGGTGTTTATCAATTTGGCAGCGGAAATTATACCATGTGACACTTCGGATTTTCCCAGACAACCATTCCTGTATTCAACCTACTTGTATATATATATATATATGACTTATATATTAAATGAAAAAGTTGTGTATTGTTTTGATGTTCTATGTGATCCTTGCATTGTGTGTATGTATGATATGTATATACATATATAGGTATGAGTGTGTATTATATATATGTGAGCCGAGACCCGCAAACTCGACTCGAGACCACCCGGTCTCGAGTGAACCGTGAACAACAAAAGGGGCCGGTTGTTTGGTTTGGGCCGGTTAAGGCCTTGTGATCGAGAACCCAACCCGGAATCACCCTAACCCACTCGCAACCTTATATAAACCAACCCACCCCTCCCTTAACCATTTTTACAAATCTCACTACACTCTCACACTCTCCTCTCATCTCTCTCACTAAACCCTACAAACACCAACACTCACCATCATCCTATTCCTACTCGGAACCAAATCGGAGACATCAAGCCCTCGGATCAAACTCAACATCGCACTAGGAAGACCACCCTTCATACCCTTCATCAACCGGTTAGTTTTGTGGCTTTGTTGATTTTGAATAACTCTTGAATGCTTGATAGTGCTTGATTGTTTATGTTTGTTACTATAAAATGCTTGTTTGATGATCTAAGAGATTGCTTGAAATGGTTTTTTTTTTTTGTGTCTTAATGAAAATGATCCGGTTTGTGTCAAAGGTTTGCTTCGGTTGTAGTAAGGATTTGGTTAGGAGGTTTTAGGCATAAATGTTTGGATTTAAATGATGAATCTTGTTTGGGTGCCTTGATATTGTCCGAGATATATATAGAGGGTTTATGCATGATTTTGGGTTGTATGTTCATGAATTGTATGTTATCCGGTTGGTTATGATTATTGGTTAAAAACTCATAATAGTTGTTGTAAAATTACATGTTTCGGATATATGAATGTTGGCTGAATATGAAGAACATGTTTGATGATCATAAAAATAGTTCAAATATGCTGATTTTGATCCATTTTGTCTTGTAAACAGACAGGAAAACATGTTTGTATGGTTTTATTGGATAGTACACTTTATCATGAAATCGAAATTCTATTGGTTAGTACAAGACAGGTTCTAGAAGAAATTCCTGTGCACGTAATCACGGTTGCGAGTCGGAACCCCTGGTTGCGACTCGAGACCAATGCATGATGAACCGAGACAGGCTTCAGGGACTCGAGACCGACTAGGTCTCGACAAGAGACTTCATGATCTCGACTCGAGACTGGACTCGAGACCTCTGAGGTTGCGACTCGCAAACAGCACACTCGAGACCAAAACGTGATTCTTCGAGATCTCCCGGTTGCGACTCGAGACCGTGTATTCTCGAGTCGAGACCACCCTTGTCTCGACTGGGCTGCATACGTGTTATTGGGCCATGACTTGTTGGGCTATCTGTTAACTGGACCGCATGTGTACCTGTACTGTTTGTTGTGTAAATTAAGGGCAGGCCCAATAACCCAAGTGTTGTATGAATGCATGCTACGTGTTTATACGTGTTAGCTATACGTGTTTACTTGTACCCAACTTGACCCATATTCGGTAACCATGCTAGGACGTGGTGACCAACGTATTTGACCAAGTAACGTATCATACCGAGCAACCCAAGGTGAGTTCACAACTTAAAAGCATGCGTCCCGGTGGTTTGGGACACGAGACTAGAACAACCCTATCCCCTTGTAAAGGGGATACCATTTACATTCCTTCCCTAGTTACTGGGAACAAACTTACTTTTCCTTCCCTTGTATTGGGAAACCTTTTAGTTAATTACTGTTTATACGGAATGCAACCAACGGCACTAAACGCAACTCTATCACTCAAGTCCCTACTACATAATACCGATTAGTCGTCGGGGCCAGGCGAACGGGTTATTAGTTGATAGCGCTATTTAGGTCTTACCAGCCTCACACCGTGCCATGGTATGGGATCGGTCGTGAACTAATGTACTCAGGCATCCGTCAATGATGATAGAACATTGACATCGGGGCATCCTGCGGAAACGCAAACGGTTACCTAGTGTTCGGTATTGGAAAAACAGTTTAGTCGCTAACTTTTGGGGTAGCTCCCCATGGCATGTATAAACGGATAAATTAACTGGTGAAACGAGTTTTTGGTAATTAAAACTGGACAACTAGTGAACTCACTCAGCATTATTGTTGACCCCCTTACTGCATGCTTTGCAGGTGGCCAGTGACTGGAGCAGCTGCTTGGGATGTGTAGTGGTCGTCTGCCCGTGTGTTGGGCATTTATCATGCTTACCTTATGAACATTGTTTAAAACTGTTTATTTATGCTTCCGCTACTTATTACTGTTTAAACTTGAAACCTTAAACTCTGAACTTGATATTTGCTAATCTTATGGTTAGTAAGTATTACTTCTGTTATCAATCTGATTAGTCAGTATAATTGGTGGCTGGATCCTGGTCAGTCACGCCCTCGAAGCGGGTGTCATCCGCAGGTGGATTTTGGGGGTGTGACAGATTGGTATCAGAGCCATTGGTTATAGTGAACTTGGTTTTAAAAAGGGGAAAATCTTTTTGAGAAAAACCAGACTATAACCCGTGACTCGTGACGACACTACACTCCAAGTACAAGGCTCGACTTATCTGACCTCATAGCTCGGACCCATATTTACTTCTTTGCTTGCCTTATGCTATACATACTAGTTTGCCTGATTAGATAGATACGCCTCCCCCCCTTCTATCTTATTCTCGCTATGTTACGACACCACACTCATACTATGTTTTCTGGTTATGAAGACAATGAGTGGACGCGGACGAGGAAACGTCAACATGACTCAGGCTCAGTTCACTAACCTGCTCAACACTGTGGCTGCAGCTTTCGCAGCTCACCCTATAGGTAAGCTCGTTGTTTTAGGATGTTTAGATCCTACCGCCACATCGTCCCTTCGCCTCTAAACCTGTTTCGCTTCACTCCTCACAACAGGTCAGCCTGCGCCTGTGCAACCACGTGCTTGTACCTTCAAGACCTTCATGGACTGCAAGCCTCTTCCATTCAGTGGCACTGAGGGTGCCATAGGTCTTCTACACTGGATCGAGAAGGTCGAAGCTGTCTTCGCTGTCTGCGAGTGTCCCCCTGCTAATTGGGTGAAGTTTGCTACTGGTACTCTTGAGGGAAGCGCACTTTCATGGTGGAAGGCGCAAATTCAAATGCTTGGTTTGGAAACTGCAAATGCTACTGCATGGGAAGATTTCAAGGATATGATCAAGGAAGAGTACTGTCACAGGGATGACATCCACAAACTCGAGGACGAGTACTATGAACTCAAGATGGTTGGGTCTGAGATTGAGACCTACACCAAGCTGTCCAACGACTATGCTGCTCTTTGTCCAAACATGTCACGACCCATGTATCGAAGGATCGAATTGTACATCAAGGGCTTAGTCCCGGAAATCAGGAGCCATGTAACCTCGGCCAACCTCACTGCCATACAGCCCGTGGTTCGTCTTGCCCACAAACTCACCAATCAGGCTGTGGAGGAGGGCAGGTTGCCCAAGAGGATCAGTGCTGCGGAAGGAAGTTCTAGTGATGGTAAACGAAAGTGGGATGGAAATCAGGGCAAAGATGCTAACCCTACTCAAGCCCCAGCTCAGCAAAGGAAAACTGACAACAACAAAGGCACTCAGCAACAGGGTGGCTACCGGGGAAGCTACCCTAAGTGCAACAAGTGTAACAGGCACCACAATGGGGCATGCAACAAGGGTCAGTGTCAGCGATGCCACAAGATGGGGCACGAAGCCAAGGATTGTAGAAGTCAGTTCCCAGCAAGGCAGAATCAGCAACAACCCCAACAGCAACAGCAGCAGGGAAACAACCGAGCTTGTTTTAAATGCGGGGCAACAGGGCACATGCGAAAGGATTGCCCTGAACTGAATCAAAACCGCAACAACAATCAGGGAGCTGGGAACAATGAGCAAAACAACAATGCTGGGAATGGTGCAAGGGGAAGAGCTTTCGTGATTGGAGCTGGAGAAGCAAGGAACGACCCCAACGTAGTGGCGGGTAAGTTCCTACTTGATGATCGTTATGTTTCTGTGTTATTTGATTCCGGTGCCGATGCCAGTTATGTATCCCTTCGCATTAGTAAGAAACTTAAGCACTTGCCCGCATTATTAAATTCTAAGCACATCGTCGAGATAGCTAATGGTAAGAACCTCGAGGCCACGCACATGATCCACGACTGCACCCTAGAATTGTCTGGCCATACGTTTAGTATCGATCTTTTCCCTGTCAAACTCGGAAGCTTCGACGTCGTCATTGGTATGGATTGGTTATCCAAACATCGCGCTGAGATCCTCTGTAAAGAGAAAGCGGTCCGTATACCTCGCCGTTCTGGTCAGCCCCTCATCGTTCAAGGCAACAAAGGTGGAGAAGTCACAGGCATTATCTCGCTTTTAAAAGCCCAGAAGTGTTTACGAAAAGGGCACACCGCTATCCTAGCACTTGTCACCAACACCCACGAAAAGGAAAAGAGGATTGAAGATTTTCCTGTAGTACGTGATTATCCCGAGGTATTTCCTGAGGAACTACCTGGACTCCCTCCCCACCGTCAGGTCGAATTCCAAATCGAGCTAGCTCCCGGAGCAGCACCCATAGCTCGTGCACCGTACCGTCTAGCCCCTGCAGAACTGAAGGAACTCTCTACGCAACTGCAGGAATTATTGGATAAAGGATTTATCCGTCCTAGTTCATCACCCTGGGGAGCCCCAGTACTCTTTGTCAAAAAGAAGGATGGCACGTTCCGAATGTGCATCGACTATCGTGAGCTGAACAAGGTTACCATCAAGAATCGTTACCCTCTCCCGCGTATCGACGACCTATTCGATCAGCTGCAAGGATCGAGCTACTATTCTAAGATTGACCTGCGATCAGGCTACCATCAGTTGAGAGTTCGTAATGAAGATATTTCTAAGACTGCCTTCAGGACTCGTTATGGTCATTACGAGTTCCTTGTTATGCCTTTTGGAATGACCAACGCACCGGCAGTGTTCATGGATCTTATGAACCGCGTATGTAAGCCGTACCTCGACAAATTTGTGATTGTGTTTATCGACGACATCCTGATTTATTCGAAAAGTCAAGAGGAGCATGAACGACACCTACGCCTTATTCTGGAACTCCTTCGCAACGAGCAGCTGTACGCCAAATTCTCTAAATGTGACTTCTGGCTTCGAGAAGTCCATTTCCTCGGCCATGTAGTTAATAAGAACGGAATTCATGTTGACCCAGCTAAGATCGAATCAATAAAGAACTGGCCTACGCCTAAGACTCCCACTGAAGTTCGCCAATTCTTGGGCTTGGCAGGCTACTACCGCAGATTCATTCAGGGATTCTCAAAGATTGCACAGCCCCTTACTATACTCACTCAGAAAGGCGTCGCCTACAAGTGGAACGAAGCACAGGAATCTGCTTTTCAGAGGCTTAAGGAAAACCTCTGCAGCGCTCCTATTCTCTCGTTGCCGGAAGGTACTGACGACTTTGTGGTTTAATGCGATGCATCTATTCATGGGCTCGGTTGCGTGTTAATGCAACGCGAGAAAGTTATTGCCTACGCCTCACGACAACTTAAGACGCACGAAAGGAACTACACGACGCATGACTTGGAACTGGGAGCAGTGATCTTTGCTCTTAAGATATGGAGACATTACCTGTACGGTACCAAGTGCACTATTTACACCGATCACAGGAGTCTCGAGCATATCTTTAGGCAAAAGGAATTGAACATGAGACAACGTCGATGGGTCGAACTCTTGAATGACTACGAATGCGCCATCAAATACCATCCGGGCAAGGCCAATGTCGTGGCAGACGCCCTCAGCCGAAAGGACACCGTACCAAAGCGCGTGCGAGCATTGCAACTTACCATCCAGTCTAACCTCCCTACCCAGATCCGAAATGCTCAAGTCGAAGCATTGAAGCCGGAAAACATCAGGGCTGAGTCCCTGCGAGGATCGAGACAGCAACTAGAACAGAAAGAAGATGGTGCTTACTATGTAACAGGGCGCATTTGGGTTCCACTCTATGGAGATTTACGTGAACTCGTGATGGATGAAGCCCACAAGTCCCGCTACTCAGTACATCCTGGTTCGGACAAGATGTACCACGATTTAAAGACTACATACTGGTGGCCTGGTATGAAGGCCCACATAGCAGCATACGTCAGCAAATGTTTGACTTGCGCAAGAGTCAAGACAGAATACCAGAAGCCAGCAGGTCTACTTCAACAACCAGAAATCCCGAAATGGAAATGGGAGCAAATTTCCATGGATTTTGTTACAGGGCTACCTAGGTCTCAACGCGGAAATGATACTATCTGGGTAATAGTAGATCGATTGACCAAGTCCGCGCACTTTCTGGCCATTAAGGAAACAGACAAGTTTTCTACCTTGGCGGAGGTTTACTTAAAGGAAGTAGTTTCGAGGCACGGAGTGCCAACCTCAATTATTTCCGACCGAGACGCTCGTTTTACTTCGGAATTGTGGCAAGCTATGCACAAATCCTTTGGCTCACGTTTGGACATGAGCACCGCTTATCACCCGCAAACGGATGGACAGTCCGAACGCACCATCCAAACCCTAGAAGACATGCTTAGAGCGTGTGTGATCGATTTTGGCAAGAATTGGGAGAAGCATCTACTGCTAGTAGAGTTCTCTTACAACAACAGCTACCACACCAGTATTCAGGCAGCACCTTTTGAGGCATTGTACGGTCGTAAATGCCGGTCACCTCTCTGCTGGGCGGAAATCGGTGATAGTCAAATCACGGGCCCAGAGATGGTGGTAGATACAACGGAAAAGATTGCCCAGATCAGACAGCGCATGGCGGCAGCTCGTGACCGTCAGAAGAGCTACGCTGATAAGCGTAGGAAACCATTGGAATTCCAGGTCGGTGACCGGGTTCTACTTAAAGTCTCACCCTGGAAGGGTGTGGTTCGCTTTGGTAAACGGGGCAAGCTTAATCCGCGATATATCGGACCATTCGAAATTACTGAGAAAATCGGTAAGGTTGCTTATAGATTGAACCTGCCTGAGGAACTGAGTGCGGTACACAACGTATTTCACATATCCAATCTGAAGAAGTGTCTGACAGATGAAACGCTCGTAATTCCTTTCAAGGAACTGACTATTGATGAACAGCTACACTTTACTGAGGAACCGATTGAGATCACGGATCGAGAGATCAAAATCCTCAAACGTAGCCAGATACCTCTTGTACGAGTCCGTTGGAACTTGCGACGTGGCCCAGAGTATACCTGGGAGCGGGAAGACCAGATGAAGCACAAGTATCCCCAGTTGTTCCCAAACGAAAACCCCAGCACTGAAGCTACAACCGAATTTCGGGACGAAATTCCAAACTAACGGGGGGATGATGTGACACCCCGTTGAAACGCTTTCACTTACGCTAGCTTGACAGTGGCTGCCTTAACTTTCGGGACGAAAGTTCTTAAAACTTGGGGATAATGTGACACTTCGGATTTTCCCGGACAACCATTCTTGTATTCAACCTACTTGTATATATATATATATATATATATATATATATATATATGACTTATATATTAAATGAAAAAGTTGTGTATTGTTTTGATGTTCTATGTGATCCTTGCATTGTGTGTATGTATGATATGTATATACATATATAGGTATGAGTGTGTATTATATATATGTGAGCCGAGACCCGCAAACCCGACTCGAGACCACCCGGTCTCGAGTGAACCGTGAACAACAAAAGGGGCCGGTTGTTTGGTTTGGGCCGGTTAAGGCCTTGTGATCGAGAACCCAACCCGGAATCACCCTAACCCACTCGCAACCTTATATAAACCAACCCACCCCTCCCTTAACCATTTTTACAAATCTCACTACACTCTCACACTCTCCTCTCATCTCTCTCACTAAACCCTACAAACACCAACACTCACCATCATCCTATTCCTACTCGGAACCAAATCGGAGACATCAAGCCCTCGGATCAAACTCAACATCGCACTAGGAAGACCACCCTTCATACCCTTCATCAACCGGTTAGTTTTGTGGCTTTGTTGATTTTGAATAACTCTTGAATGCTTGATAGTGCTTGATTGTTTATGTTTGTTACTATAAAATGCTTGTTTGATGATCTAAGAGATTGCTTGAAATGGTTTTTTTTTTTGTGTCTTAATGAAAATGATCCGGTTTGTGTCAAAGGTTTGCTTCGGTTGTAGTAAGGATTTGGTTAGGAGGTTTTAGGCATAAATGTTTGGATTTAAATGATGAATCTTGTTTGGGTGCCTTGATATTGTCCGAGATATATATAGAGGGTTTATGCATGATTTTGGGTTGTATGTTCATGAATTGTATGTTATCCGGTTGGTTATGATTATTGGTTAAAAACTCATAATAGTTGTTGTAAAATTACATGTTTCGGATATATGAATGTTGGCTGAATATGAAGAACATGTTTGATGATCATAAAAATAGTTCAAATATGCTGATTTTGATCCATTTTGTCTTGTAAACAGACAGGAAAACATGTTTGTATGGTTTTATTGGATAGTACACTTTATCATGAAATCGAAATTCTATTGGTTAGTACAAGACAGGTTCTAGAAGAAATTCCTGTGCACGTAATCACGGTTGCGAGTCGGAACCCCTGGTTGCGACTCGAGACCAATGCATGATGAACCGAGACAGGCTTCAGGGACTCGAGACCGACTAGGTCTCGACAAGAGACTTCATGATCTCGACTCGAGACTGGACTCGAGACCTCTGAGGTTGCGACTCGCAAACAGCACACTCGAGACCAAAACGTGATTCTTCGAGATCTCCCGGTTGCGACTCGAGACCGTGTATTCTCGAGTCGAGACCACCCTTGTCTCGACTGGGCTGCATACGTGTTATTGGGCCATGACTTGTTGGGCTATCTGTTAACTGGACCGCATGTGTACCTGTACTGTTTGTTGTGTAAATTAAGGGCAGGCCCAATAACCCAAGTGTTGTATGAATGCATGCTACGTGTTTATACGTGTTAGCTATACGTGTTTACTTGTACCCAACTTGACCCATATTCGGTAACCATGCTAGGACGTGGTGACCAACGTATTTGACCAAGTAACGTATCATACCGAGCAACCCAAGGTGAGTTCACAACTTAAAAGCATGCGTCCCGGTGGTTTGGGACACGAGACTAGAACAACCCTATCCCCTTGTAAAGGGGATACCATTTACATTCCTTCCCTAGTTACTGGGAACAAACTTACTTTTCCTTCCCTTATATTGGGAAACCTTTTAGTTAATTACTGTTTATACGGAATGCAATCAACGGCACTAAACGCAACTCTATCACTCAAGTCCCTACTACATAATACCGATTAGTCGCCGGGGCCAGGCGAACGGGTTATTAGTTGATAGCGCTATTTAGGTCTTACCAGCCTCACACCGTGCCATGGTATGGGATCGGTCGTGAACTAATGTACTCAGGCATCCGTCAATGATGATAGAACATTGACATCGGGGCATCCTGCGGAAACGCAAACGGTTACCTAGTGTTCGGTATTGGAAAAACAGTTTAGTCGCTAACTTTTGGGGTAGCTCCCCATGGCATGTATAAACGGATAAATTAACTGGTGAAACGAGTTTTTGGTAATTAAAACTGGACAACTAGTGAACTCACTCAGCATTATTGTTGACCCCCTTACTGCATGCTTTGCAGGTGGCCAGTGACTGGAGCAGCTGCTTGGGATGTGTAGTGGTCGTCTGCCCGTGTGTTGGGCATTTATCATGCTTACCTTATGAACATTGTTTAAAACTGTTTATTTATGCTTCCGCTACTTATTACTGTTTAAACTTGAAACCTTAAACTCTGAACTTGATATTTGCTAATCTTATGGTTAGTAAGTATTACTTCTGTTATCAATCTGATTAGTCAGTATAATTGGTGGCTGGATCCTGGTCAGTCACGCCCTCGAAGCGGGTGTCATCCGCAGGTGGATTTTGGGGGTGTGACAGATTGGTATCAGAGCCATTGGTTATAGTGAACTTGGTTTTAAAAAGGGGAAAATCTTTTTGATAAAAACCAGACTATAACCCGTGACTCGTGACGACACTACACTCCAAGTACAAGGCTCGACTTATCTGACCTCATAGCTCGGACCCATATTTACTTGTTTGCTTGCCTTATGCTATACATACTAGTTTGCCTGATTAGATAGATACGCCTCCCCCCCCCCTTCTATCTTATTCTCGCTATGTTACGACACCACACTCATACTATGTTTTCTGGTTATGAAGACAATGAGTGGACGCGGACGAGGAAACGTCAACATGACTCAGGCTCAGTTCACTAACCTGCTCAACACTGTGGCTGCAGCTTTCGCAGCTCACCCTATAGGTAAGCTCGTTGTTTTAGGATGTTTAGATCCTACCGCCACATCGTCCCTTCGCCTCTAAACCTGTTTCGCTTCACTCCTCACAACAGGTCAGCCTGCGCCTGTGCAACCACGTGCTTGTACCTTCAAGACCTTCATGGACTGCAAGCCTCTTCCATTCAGTGGCACTGAGGGTGCCATAGGTCTTCTACACTGGATCGAGAAGGTCGAAGCTGTCTTCGCTGTCTGCGAGTGTCCCCCTGCTAATTGGGTGAAGTTTGCTACTGGTACTCTTGAGGGAAGCGCACTTTCATGGTGGAAGGCGCAAATTCAAATGCTTGGTTTGGAAACTGCAAATGCTACTGCATGGGAAGATTTCAAGGATATGATCAAGGAAGAGTACTGTCACAGGGATGACATCCACAAACTCGAGGACGAGTACTATGAACTCAAGATGGTTGGGTCTGAGATTGAGACCTACACCAAGCTGTCCAACGACTATGCTGCTCTTTGTCCAAACATGTCACGACCCATGTATCGAAGGATCGAATTGTACATCAAGGGCTTAGTCCCGGAAATCAGGAGCCATGTAACCTCGGCCAACCTCACTGCCATACAGCCCGTGGTTCGTCTTGCCCACAAACTCACCAATCAGGCTGTGGAGGAGGGCAGGTTGCCCAAGAGGATCAGTGCTGCGGAAGGAAGTTCTAGTGATGGTAAACGAAAGTGGGATGAAAATCAGGGCAAAGATGCTAACCCTACTCAAGCCCCAGCTCAGCAAAGGAAAACTGACAACAACAAAGGCACTCAGCAACAGGGTGGCTACCGGGGAAGCTACCCTAAGTGCAACAAGTGTAACAGGCACCACAATGGGGCATGCAACAAGGGTCAGTGTCAGCGATGCCACAAGATGGGGCACGAAGCCAAGGATTGTAGAAGTCAGTTCCCGGCAAGGCAGAATCAGCAACAACCCCAACAGCAACAGCAGCAGGGAAACAACCGAGCTTGTTTTAAATGCGGGGCAACAGGGCACATGCGAAAGGATTGCCCTGAACTGAATCAGAACCGCAACAACAATCAGGGAGCTGGGAACAATGAGCAAAACAACAATGCTGGGAATGGTGCTAGGGGAAGAGCTTTCGTGATTGGAGCTGGAGAAGCAAGGAACGACCCCAACGTAGTGGCGGGTAAGTTCCTACTTGATGATCGTTATGTTTCTGTGTTATTTGATTCCGGTGCCGATGCCAGTTATGTATCCCTTCGCATTAGTAAGAAACTTAAGCACTTGCCCGCATTATTAAATTCTAAGCACATCGTCGAGATAGCTAATGGTAAGAACCTCGAGGCCACGCACATGATCCACGACTGCACCCTAGAATTGTCTGGCCATACGTTTAGTATCGATCTTTTCCCTGTCAAACTCGGAAGCTTCGACGTCGTCATTGGTATGGATTGGTTATCCAAACATCGCGCTGAGATCCTCTGTAAAGAGAAAGCGGTCCGTATACCTCGCCGTTCTGGTCAGCCCCTCATCGTTCAAGGCAACAAAGGTGGAGAAGTCACAGGCATTATCTCGCTTTTAAAAGCCCAGAAGTGTTTACGAAAAGGGCACACCGCTATCCTAGCACTTGTCACCAACACCCACGAAAAGGAAAAGAGGATTGAAGATTTTCCTGTAGTACGTGATTATCCCGAGGTATTTCCTGAGGAACTACCTGGACTCCCTCCCCACCGTCAGGTCGAATTCCAAATCGAGCTAGCTCCCGGAGCAGCACCCATAGCTCGTGCACCGTACCGTCTAGCCCCTGCAGAACTGAAGGAACTCTCTACGCAACTGCAGGAATTATTGGATAAAGGATTTATCCGTCCTAGTTCATCACCCTGGGGAGCCCCAGTACTCTTTGTCAAAAAGAAGGATGGCACGTTCCGAATGTGCATCGACTATCGTGAGCTGAACAAGGTTACCATCAAGAATCGTTACCCTCTCCCGCGTATCGACGACCTATTCGATCAGCTGCAAGGATCGAGCTACTATTCTAAGATTGACCTGCGATCAGGCTACCATCAGTTGAGAGTTCGTAATGAAGATATTTCTAAGACTGCCTTCAGGACTCGTTATGGTCATTACGAGTTCCTCGTTATGCCTTTTGGAATGACCAACGCACCGGCAGTGTTCATGGATCTTATGAACCGCGTATGTAAGCCGTACCTCGACAAATTTGTGATTGTGTTTATCGACGACATCCTGATTTATTCGAAAAGTCAAGAGGAGCATGAACGACACCTACGCCTTATTCTGGAACTCCTTCGCAACGAGCAGCTGTACGCCAAATTCTCTAAATGTGACTTCTGGCTTCGAGAAGTCCATTTCCTCGGCCATGTAGTTAATAAGAACGGAATTCATGTTGACCCAGCTAAGATCGAATCAATAAAGAACTGGCCTACGCCTAAGACTCCCACTGAAGTTCGCCAATTCTTGGGCTTGGCAGGCTACTACCGCAGATTCATTCAGGGATTCTCAAAGATTGCACAGCCCCTCACTATACTCACTCAGAAAGGCGTCGCCTACAAGTGGAACGAAGCACAGGAATCTGCTTTTCAGAGGCTTAAGGATAACCTCTGCAGCGCTCCTATTCTCTCGTTGCCGGAAGGTACTGACGACTTTGTGGTTTACTGCGATGCATCTATTCATGGGCTCGGTTGCGTGTTAATGCAACGCGAGAAAGTTATTGCCTACGCCTCACAACAACTTAAGACGCACGAAAGGAACTACACGACGCATGACTTGGAACTGGGAGCAGTGATCTTTGCTCTTAAGATATGGAGACATTACCTGTACGGTACCAAGTGCACTATTTACACCGATCACAGGAGTCTCGAGCATATCTTTAGGCAAAAGGAATTGAACATGAGACAACGTCGATGGGTCGAACTCTTGAATGACTACGAATGCGCCATCAAATACCATCCGGGCAAGGCCAATGTCGTGGCAGACGCCCTCAGCCGAAAGGACACCGTACCAAAGCGCGTGCGAGCATTGCAACTTACCATCCAGTCTAACCTCCCTACCCAGATCCGAAATGCTCAAGTCGAAGCATTGAAGCCGGAAAACATCAGGGCTGAGTCCCTGCGAGGATCGAGACAGCAACTAGAACAGAAAGAAGATGGTGCTTACTATGTGACAGGGCGCATTTGGGTTCCACTCTATGGAGATTTACGTGAACTCGTGATGGATGAAGCCCACAAGTCCCGCTACTCAGTACATCCTGGTTCGGACAAGATGTACCACGATTTGAAGACTACATACTGGTGGCCTGGTATGAAGGCCCACATAGCAGCATACGTCAGCAAATGTTTGACTTGCGCAAGAGTCAAGACAGAATACCAGAAGCCAGCAGGTCTACTTCAACAACCAGAAATCCCGAAATGGAAATGGGAGCAAATTTCCATGGATTTTGTTACAGGGCTACCTAGGTCTCAACGCAGAAATGATACTATCTGGGTAATAGTAGATCGATTGACCAAGTCCGCGCACTTTCTGGCCATTAAGGAAACAGACAAGTTTTCTACCTTGGCGGAGGTTTACTTAAAGGAAGTAGTTTCGAGGCACGGAGTGCCAACCTCAATTATTTCCGACCGAGACGCTCGTTTTACTTCGGAATTGTGGCAAGCTATGCACAAATCCTTTGGCTCACGTTTGGACATGAGCACCGCTTATCACCCGCAAACGGATGGACAGTCCGAACGCACCATCCAAACCCTAGAAGACATGCTTAGAGCGTGTGTGATCGATTTTGGCAAGAATTGGGAGAAGCATCTACCGCTAGTAGAGTTCTCTTACAACAACAGCTACCACACCAGTATTCAGGCAGCACCTTTTGAGGCATTGTACGGTCGTAAATGCCGGTCACCTCTCTGCTGGGCGGAAATCGGTGATAGTCAAATCACGGGCCCAGAGATGGTGGTAGATACAACGGAAAAGATTGCCCAGATCAGACAGCGCATGGCGGCAGCTCTTGACCGTCAGAAGAGCTACGCTGATAAGCGTAGGAAACCATTGGAATTCCAGGTCGGTGACCGGGTTCTACTTAAAGTCTCACCCTGGAAGGGTGTGGTTCGCTTTGGTAAACGGGGCAAGCTTAATCCGCGATATATCGGACCATTCGAAATTACTGAGAAAATCGGTAAGGTTGCTTATAGATTGAACCTGCCTGAGGAACTGAGTGCGGTACACAACGTATTTCACATATCCAATCTGAAGAAGTGTCTGACAGATGAAACGCTTGTAATTCCTTTCAAGGAACTGACTATTGATGAACAGCTACACTTTACTGAGGAACCGATTGAGATCACGGATCGAGAGATCAAAATCCTCAAACGTAGCCAGATACCTCTTGTACGAGTCCGTTGGAACTCGCGACGTGGCCCAGAGTATACCTGGGAGCGGGAAGACCAGATGAAGCACAAGTATCCCCAGTTGTTCCCAAACGAAAACCCCAGCACTGAAGCTACAACCGAATTTCGGGACGAAATTCCAAACTAACGGGGGGATGATGTGACACCCCGTTGAAACGCTTTCACTTACGCTAGCTTGACAGTGGCTGCCTTAACTTTCGGGACGAAAGTTCTTAAAACTTGGGGATAATGTGACACTTCGGATTTTCCCGGACAACCATTCCTGTATTCAACCTACTTGTATATATATATATATATATATATATATATATGACTTATATATTAAATGAAAAAGTTGTGTATTGTTTTGATGTTCTATGTGATCCTTGCATTGTGTGTATGTATGATATGTATATACATATATAGGTATGAGTGTGTATTATATATATGTGAGCCGAGACCCGCAAACCCGACTCGAGACCACCCGGTCTCGAGTGAACCGTGAACAACAAAAGGGGCCGGTTGTTTGGTTTGGGCCGGTTAAGGCCTTGTGATCGAGAACCCAACCCGGAATCACCCTAACCCACTCGCAACCTTATATAAACCAACCCACCCCTCCCTTAACCATTTTTACAAATCTCACTACACTCTCACACTCTCCTCTCATCTCTCTCACTAAACCCTACAAACACCAACACTCACCATCATCCTATTCCTACTCGGAACCAAATCGGAGACATCAAGCCCTCGGATCAAACTCAACATCGCACTAGGAAGACCACCCTTCATACCCTTCATCAACCGGTTAGTTTTGTGGCTTTGTTGATTTTGAATAACTCTTGAATGCTTGATAGTGCTTGATTGTTTATGTTTGTTACTATAAAATGCTTGTTTGATGATCTAAGAGATTGCTTGAAATGGTTTTTTTTTTGTGTCTTAATGAAAATGATCCGGTTTGTGTCAAAGGTTTGCTTTGGTTGTAGTAAGGATTTGGTTAGGAGGTTTTAGGCATAAATGTTTGGATTTAAATGATGAATCTTGTTTGGGTGCCTTGATATTGTCCGAGATATATATAGAGGGTTTATGCATGATTTTGGGTTGTATGTTCATGAATTGTATGTTATCCGGTTGGTTATGATTATTGGTTAAAAACTCATAATAGTTGTTGTAAAATTACATGTTTCGGATATATGAATGTTGGCTGAATATGAAGAACATGTTTGATGATCATAAAAATAGTTCAAATATGCTGATTTTGATCCATTTTGTCTTGTAAACAGACAGGAAAACATGTTTGTATGGTTTTATTGGATAGTACACTTTATCATGAAATCGAAATTCTATTGGTTAGTACAAGACAGGTTCTAGAAGAAATTCCTGTGCACGTAATCACGGTTGCGAGTCGGAACCCCTGGTTGCGACTCGAGACCAATGCATGATGAACCGAGACAGGCTTCAGGGACTCGAGACCGACTAGGTCTCGACAAGAGACTTCATGATCTCGACTCGAGACTGGACTCGAGACCTCTGAGGTTGCGACTCGCAAACAGCACACTCGAGACCAAAACGTGATTCTTCGAGATCTCCCGGTTGCGACTCGAGACCGTGTATTCTCGAGTCGAGACCACCCTTGTCTCGAGTGGGCTGCATACGTGTTATTGGGCCATGACTTGTTGGGCTATCTGTTAACTGGACCGCATGTGTACCTGTACTGTTTGTTGTGTAAATTAAGGGCAGGCCCAATAACCCAAGTGTTGTATGAATGCATGCTACGTGTTTATACGTGTTAGCTATACGTGTTTACTTGTACCCAACTTGACCCATATTCGGTAACCATGCTAGGACGTGGTGACCAACGTATTTGACCAAGTAACGTATCATACCGAGCAACCCAAGGTGAGTTCACAACTTAAAAGCATGCGTCCCGGTGGTTTGGGACACGAGACTAGAACAACCCTATCCCCTTGTAAAGGGGATACCATTTACATTCCTTCCCTAGTTACTGGGAACAAACTTACTTTTCCTTCCCTTGTATTGGGAAACCTTTTAGTTAATTACTGTTTATACGGAATGCAACCAACGGCACTAAACGCAACTCTATCACTCAAGTCCCTACTACATAATACCGATTAGTCGCCGGGGCCAGGCGAACGGGTTATTAGTTGATAGCGCTATTTAGGTCTTACCAGCCTCACACCGTGCCATGGTATGGGATCGGTCGTGAACTAATGTACTCAGGCATCCGTCAATGATGATAGAACATTGACATCAGGGCATCCTACGGAAACGCAAACGGTTCCCTAGTGTTCGGTATTGGAAAAACAGTTTAGTCGCTAACTTTTGGGGTAGCTCCCCATGGCATGTATAAACGGATAAATTAACTGGTGAAACGAGTTTTTGGTAATTAAAACTGGACAACTAGTGAACTCACTCAGCATTATTGTTGACCCCCTTACTGCATGCTTTGCAAGTGGCCAGTGACTGGAGCAGCTGCTTGGGATGTGTAGTGGTCGTCTGCCCGTGTGTTGGGCATTTATCATGCTTACCTTATGAACATTGTTTAAAACTGTTTATTTATGCTTCCGCTACTTATTACTGTTTAAACTTGAAACCTTAAACTCTGAACTTGATATTTGCTAATCTTATGGTTAGTAAGTATTACTTCTGTTATCAATCTGATTAGTCAGTATAATTGGTGGCTGGATCCTGGTCAGTCACGCCCTCGAAGCGGGTGTCATCCGCAGGTGGATTTTGGGGGTGTGACATACCAGGACGGTAGTTAGGAAATATTTTATCAGAGTAAAACACCACATTTTCTATGAATAAATATATTGGGATAAAACCCAAGTTTTCATTACAAACTGATTTATAGGGGTAAACCCCATTTTATTGAAATAAAACATCTTCTTTATTTAGGTAACTTTTATAGCCACTTTTCGAAGCCTTCAGTGCTGTCCAGCTGGCTTCTAGTTGGCTTTCACATTTTGTTACCTGAAACGCGTTTAAAAACATTTTGCCAGTGGGAAATACTGGTGAGTGAATTCCAGTTTAATCAAGAAGAGTTTTATCTTTTAACAGTATTGAGAGCGATTACAATGTTTACATCTACACAATTACTCATTCAGTACTGTCAATCCTGACTGGTGGGTCATATTACCCATTGGCTAACTCTTTGTCTAATGGTAACGTGTTCCACATTTTGTATACAAAACCCCAACATACTGGCAGCAATTGAAGAATTGTAAAGACTCAATCACTGCTAATCACATTGTAAAACATTTAAGGTTTTGTAAAAACAGTTTACAAAAAGGAGATTACTCACAAAAAGGTTGACACAAAAAGAGGATTACTCACATTGCTGTCTTAGGTTTTCTTTAAAGGTTTCCTTGTGATTATCTATAATTTACATAAATGCACACGCATTAGTATAATAATACAATATTTACATTAGTAATACCCTCCCCGAGACGGTATTCCAACGACTACGTTGGGCAGAACCGCGACAGCCGTTTCGGAACCCTGGATCAATCGGGCAGCGTATCTAATACGTAACCGGGGTTATGATACTTACAACAGGGCAGAACTTCGTTATTTAGGGGGGTATTATATCCGGAGATTATGCCTACTATTCAGAAATTTTGAGAGAGAAAGAGATTTGGGACGAATTGTGAACTGAAGCCAACGACCTCTATATATAGTGCTGATCTCGGACCTTGTCGCGCCCTGCGTAGCAATCCTTCAGTGCCTTTGCGGCCCGCGAGGCCAGCTAGGGTAGGCCCTAGCTTGGCTGACTCGCCACTAGGCTTGACACGAGTGGTGGTGGCTCAGGGGCTCGCCTGATCTCCTTGTTGTCGCGGCCTGCGTAGGAGGTAGCCAAGGGTTACGCGCCCCGTGAGAGACCATTAAGTCTTATTTTTAATTAATTTTAATGAAAATAAAGGTATTCAGGCCCTGTTTTCGTATACGGGGTGTATTTTAGGACATATTGGGGCACTTTAAATGTATTAGGGGTGTCGAAATATTTTAGAGGGTTGTTATAAGCAGCCACCTCAAAATTTTATTTTGCTTATTGAATTGATTAATTATTATGATATTTTATTGTTATTATGTATAATAGTATAATACTTTATTGTTATAATTACTTTAAAGCATATTTTTTTTCTTTTATAATCTTTTAGATACGATGTTTATAAAATTATGTGTGTGTATATATATATATGGGGGATAGGAGAGGGTTTATTGGGGAACACTAAGGTGGTGTTTGTTTTTTGGGTAAAAGCTCTTCTGAGCACTTATGTCTGCATTGCGCATACGCGCGCAGACATAAGGGTCCTGCAGCTTGTTTGTTTTCTTGAAGATCTGCAGACCTTTTACCTCTGCCTCACCTCTTCCCCAAGCAGACTTATACCCATGTCTTCAAACCTCTTCAAACCTCTTCTCTCCTCTTCAGCCTCCACCACCCAGATCCACCACATCACGGTCACCGTCAATCCTCACCACCACCACATCAGCATCATCAAAACCACTATCACCAAGACACTGCCGCCGCTGCAGAACCACCACCGCCAGGACGTCGGTAGCCGTAGAAACAGAGTCACCGCCGCACTGCCGTCTCTCTATCTCGTCGCCATCGCTGTGGGTGGTTTTGGCCGACCGGTGACCTCTGCCATCGCTGTCTCTCTGTCTCGTCGCTACTGCACTGCCGTCGCCGACAAAATCAAGGATTTATGGGGGTGTTGTTATCGGAGGGGGGGATGGGGTTGAGATGTCGTGGTGTGTGTAACCGGAATACCGGCTCCGGCAGCCGGCTCCTCTTGTGGCTGCCAGATTGTCATCGAGTGGGAGAGAGGATGAGAGTAGCAGAGTGTTGTTTCATGTGTGTGTGTGTGCGGTGGTGGTTGAAGGCAGAGAGAGAGAGAGGAGAGAGAGAGAGAGAGAGAGAGAGGAGTGTTGTGTGTTGTGAAAAGAGGTTTTTGTATAAGTAAAAAACAAAACAAACACTCTTCTCCTTGCAGACTGCAGACCTTTGGTCCATCTCTTCTCCTGCAGATGCCTACAGATGTGGTACTCAGACTGCAGAACTTTTACCTCTTCAAAAACAAACAGTACCTAAAAAGTGGGGAACGAGGGAACACTCTTAAAAATTATACTTAACATGTTAAAAATTATTTTTTTCTAAATTTTTTCGGCGCTTTTTCTTATAAATACAAGTAGAAACATTTTTAATAAAAAAATCAAAAACTAAAAATATAAAAAAATGTTGAAAAAACAGTTATATCTAATAGAATTAACTTAAAATGTTAAAAATCAATTTTTTTTAAAAAAAATTTCAGCGCTTTTCTTTATAAAAAGGAGGAGAAACTAGTCCTATGAAGAAAATAATTTTTCTAAAACCAAAATTTTAGCCTTTTTTTAATTGTTTTTTTTTAATATTTTTAGTTTTTGATTCTTTTTATTAAAAATGCTTCTACAAGTATATATAAGGAGAAGCGCCAAAAAAAATTTTAAAAAAAATAATTTTTAACATGTTAAGTTAAATTTTAAGAGTTTTCCCCGGTTCCCCACTTTTTTAGTGTTCCCCAATGAACCTTACACTAGAGGATGGTTCAAATGAAAACCACTTTTATTGGGAAAACTCGAAAACTAACTAAAAAAGGCCTAAAAAACACACCAAATTTTTTTTTTACAATTTTTTTAAAAAAATCGCTAGTTTATATATATATATATATATATATATATATATATATATATATATATATATATATATATATATATATATATATATATATATATATATATATATATATATATATATATAAAACTCTTTAAAAAATAATTTTTTTTGTAATGCACATGTGTAATAATTCACATGTGTAGTACTATTACATATATGTACTATTACACATGTGTACTATAATTTTTTTTAAAGTTTTTTTATATAATTTAAATAGTGAAAATTGGTATGAAAAAAATTGGTATATTTTTTAGGTTTTTTAATGATGCAATATTCCGAGCTTCTATGCATTTGATGTTAAGGATTTATTGATCCTACATTTGTTGGATGGTAATCATTCAATCCATGCACACGCTATTGGGCTGCAAATTTATTTATATTTTATGTTCTAAGTATTACGTAACAAACTTATTATTATTGATTGTAATTAATATGGGCCAGACTTGTTAATTAGCCCATGTATTAAAAGTGTCCTCCAATCCATATTGCTAGCTTTTTTTTAACGGCACTGATGGACTGCTGGAGTATCATCGTGCCACCAGCGGAACCACCCGATCATGTTCATCTCCACTAGGCATAATGCCTATACACCAATTCAGGAGGAAACCCAATAAATATGAGAAACCCCCTTGTGGGAATCAAACTCAGGACCTATTGGTCCTAAAGTCTTATCCCACCCCTAAATGCCACTAGCCTATAAAGTCATGGGCCATATTAGCTTTTGAAGTCGTGGAATCCATATGGCTAGCTTTTGATTGTAATTAATATATATTTTACTGTGCATGATGTAACAAGTTGATGTCTTTAAGGGAAACCGAAAGTCATAGAAGGTCGTCTTCATTAGATAGTTATCTATGGACCGTTCTCCCGCCTCATTTTTTTTTTCAGGCTTCTTTTTGAGCAAGATCATAATGCTTAACGAATATGCAAATGGATCTAGAGGAACATATCGTACTTTTGGGGATGATACGGTAAATATATATATATATATATATATATATATATATATATATATATATATATATATATATTTTGCTCATGTTTGAATATTAACCATAATGTTTAAAAGTAAAACGATTTTTGGGTATACATACTAGTATCCAAAGATGAAGAAAACTGGACCATTTTAAAGATATTTATGCAGTCATTAAATATTATTGTATATTTTCCCAATAATTATTGTATACTTTCCCAATAAGTGTGATGCAATTAATTGTGGTGATTTGTTTTGCGTCCATAAAAAAGATATACCAAGTTCTTATAGAATTCGAGTCTCCATTCTTATGGTTTCTAGGAAGTATATTGTATCGGAAAAACACATGAATAAGCAAGAATGAGGCATTGGACTTTTTCGGGGATGTTGTTTGGCCAGTTAACGTTCGTCATGTTGGTCGAAATTCAGGGGTTATCATATGTATGTTACTGCAAAATCTTGTTCAAAACCGTTCATTGACATGGGACGAAGGAAACCTACAAGATGCTTGTATGAGATACATACGATTTATGGCAGATGAACTCTATGTTGGCCGTTTCGCACCTCCTAATGTATGACGTATTACACTAGTTATGCTTGTATAACCTCCTTTGCAGTAATATGTATGCTTTTCAGAATTTATATAGATTATAGAGTAAATTACAAGATTTGTCTTTTATGTATGTACCAAATTGCAGGCGGTGTCCTTTGACTTCAAAATTGACTGATTTTGTCCTTAATGTTTCAAAATCCTGCATGCAGGGGCGGCCCTGGGGGTGTGCGAGGAGGACCACCGGCCAGGGACCGAGATTCCGAATGGCACATTTTTTTTGTAAAAAAATTCGATATATATGTGTTATATTTTTTTTTAAAGAATATACCCTTACAAACCTCAAGATAGACCCATTACAAATGAAGAGAGATACGTACAGAGGAGTAGAATATTTTGGTCGTCACCTGCAATAGCCACAACGGCAACAATGACTGCTAGGGTTTTTTTTTAATAAAGAAGAAGGAAGAAGAAATATATACACATCATTTGTGGACTTGGCCGTATGGGTATTTCTATGCGCTCTTTAAAAGTAGCCCAATTATCTAGTTTGACTAGGAGTAAAATCACTTGGATATGAGTAAATTTTATTTATTACTTATTTATTTTATTCTAAACATATTCATTTGTTGATTTAATCAGTGTTTTACTTTTTCATTTTCGTTTGATACTTTAGTATATTTAAGCTTTGTCATTTTATATAATAATTCTATTACATCATTGTATCAATTTATTCTTTTGTTACCTGTTGAATGTTTTGGAGTCGGGGGTCTGATGCGTGTCGGTGTGTATATAATTTTAGGTGTATATTTTAAGCCCTTTTACACTTTTTAACCAAGTTTTAAATTTATAAAACACGATATTTATTAACACTAAACACACATATGGGCAAGTGCACCCATCGTGGACGTAGTATAGTGTTGGTAAGATACCGAGGTTGTCCAAGGACACAAGAGCTTTTAGTACCGGTTTATCCTCAACATCTAATCAAATCAAAAATTAGAAAAAAAGGTTTTAATCTAGAAAAATAAAACTAACTAAAATGCTGAAAAATAAAATAAAAATAAAAACAGATAGACAAGATGAATCACTTGGATCCGACTCGTGTGTAGTGTAACCTTTGATTATTTCCGCACTTTTGCACTTTTCAAGAGATTATCTTAGTTATTGTAGTAGGCCCCTCTTTTGAAGGTGACGTTACCCTCAACCCAGTAGTTTGAGTCAGCAAGGATACAATCCTAAAGGGTCGGATTATTGAAAGATAATTAATTAAGTTATTAATGCATAATGTGGTAGGCTCCTCTTTTGAAGGTGACGTTACCCTCGACTAAGTAGTCTGAGTCAGCAGGGATACAGTCCTAAGTAGCCGGATTAAAGTTTTAATAGTAGTTTAACTTATGAGGGGATCAAAGAGTTTGGACCCCCGCCATCCAATACCGGTGGGTATTGAAGGAGGTCCTACTAAATTTGACCCAGGTCCTTTGTAGGATCTATACACTGAACAATGGCAAGACTCTTACCAAATCGTTCCCTTAACCCCCGACCAGGTAGCCAACATATCTCCATATAGACTGTGGAGATATGAATGGTGAAAATCTTTTATTTTATATAGACAGTAAAATAATGCCAAGACACCACGGACAAACGATAAGAAAGAATCACCTTCAACATAAGAAACTATTTATTAAAGTCATTAATACATAACCAAATAAAAAGTGCGAAAAGATTAAAAATAAAAAGTATTACACTAAACACTTGTCTTCACCAAGTGATGTAAGAGACTTAGGCAAACATGGCCTTTGATTGTCAAGAACTCTTACGATCAATCTTGGATCCCGAGACGACTCACACACTCTATGATGGACAATGGATGATGGTGTTGTGATGGTGGTGGGTGGTGGGTGAAGTGTGAGAGAGGTGGTGTGCCAAGGGATGAGTTGCAAGTGATCCAAGCACTCCTATTTATAGGCTGAACAGGAGCTCGGGCACGGCCCCGTGTCCATTGGGCATGGCCCCGTGTCAATCCTTCTCTCTTTCTTCATTAATTTCAGTTTGTCTGCATTAGTTGACCATGCCCCCGTGTCCGCTGGGCACGACCCCGTGTGCAGAAGCGTATCTGTACTATCAAGATTTCCCTAGATCCTGCTAATCTTAGAGTTGACCACGGCCTCGTGTCCGCTAAGCACGGCCCCGTGGTGGGCGATAGAAGCTTCTACAGCTTTGTCTTTTCTGCTGACACTTGGGCACGCCCCCGTGCTCATTGAGCATGGGGCGTGTTCAGCCTTCTGTTCTCTTGTTTTGCTTGGGAAGATGCTGTCGGGGAGGTCGGGCATGCCACGTTTGTTCCTTTTCTTGTATTTTTGTTAGATTTAGCTACATTTTTTCTTCTTTTGTTTATTTGAGCTCATTTAATCCTGAAAATACAAAAGGAAGACAAAAACATACTTTTCCAACATTAGTACTAAAAAAGGGTTAGTTTTATGCCACAATTGATGTAATTTATATGTTACATTTTGTGCACATCAAATACCCCCACACTTGAATCTTTGCTTGTCCTCAAGCAAAGCTCTTTATAATGTGGCTTTACACTCCCAAATGGAATGGGTTGAAGAGAAAGTTTTTGGGCTTGTAATAGAGTGTCGGGATTTCCAAGATTCTTTATTAAGTTTTATTTTTATTTATTTATAATCCTATTCGTCATGATTTATTAAAAACATTTCATAAGATAAATTACTTATTAGGGCATAACTTGCCTTTTTAAAATTTCATTTATATACAACTTCACATACCTCACGGGGAATCACTCAACACTCGGCCGAAGATGTATTTTTAGTGAATCACTCGAGAGCGGCATGGAACTTACTTCTACCATAAGCTTGCCAAGCAATCAATCCTCCTCCTTTTTAACTCTACACCTTTGTATATATCAAGAGGACTTTTGGGTGAAGGGTTAGGCTTGGGCTAAAGGTGGGTGGTTGGGTTAGTGGTTAGTAAAAGGGCGAAAAGCGTCGGTTTTCATAAGACTCGTTATTTTTCAAAACTTTTTATTTTGATGAAGCATTTCTTTCAAACAAAGTTGTTTTTGATAAACTTGTTTATTTCTTTGGCTTCATCCTCATCAAAATATTTTTTATTTTATTTTATTTTTTTTCAAGAGTCATAGGAAGAACCGAGCTTGTTACTAAAACAAAGGGTTTAAAATGAAAAAGGGTTTTGGTGGGTAAAAATGGTGTTTGGTTTGGGTTAAGAAATGAAAAGGTTTAGGCTCAAAGGGGTTAACTAGGGGGATTTTGGGTAGGTGGTAAAAAAAAGAAAATAATGGTGTAGAAATAAAAAGGGTTAGTCCTAATGTCTCCATCATTTACTTACTTGGGTTTAAGTTGGTAAGGACCGGGAATGTATCGTCGTGGCAAGTTCTAAAGTCGCAAGAACCAAGCTGCTATTCACACAAGAAACGAAAGATGAGCATTTAGTTAAAAGATATGTATTTGTATGCTCAATAAAGGCTCAAAACTCACTTTTGTGGGAATGGGTTTTTATGTGATCAAGTATATATAATCAAATTTTAACTATGCTTGTCATGTCGTTTCATAATTTTCTTATGTTGGTTCTTTTTATCACGACGCTATCGGTTGTAAATTTGTAAAAATATAACCTTTTTAGAACTTGAATTTCCCAACTTAAACCTAGACAAGTAAAAAAAATGAAAAATTTTTGAAAACAATTTGGGGTGATTAGCGGTTCCAATAGAGTTTTGTGTAAGGCTTGTTAATTAGGACTTGCAAGATTCAAGGTTTTAGCATCCCCCCACACTTAAATTACACATTGACCTCAATGTGTCCCAAAAATAAGTTTTTAGGTTGATTGAATGTGTAAAAAGGTGTGAAAAGGCAAAATTTTATATTACTGGGCGTCTGGACACGGCCCCGTGTTCAGATCGCCAGTAACAAGAGTTTGTAAAAAGAAACAGAAGCCTGGACACGGGGGCGTGTTCAGTGAGCACGCCCCGTGTCCAGTTACCTGAACTGGGCATTTTCTGCAGATTGTGCAGCACGGGGCCGTGTTGGGCAGGCATGGCCCGTGCTGAACTTGCTGTAATGAAGAAAATTTTGTCGGATGGCCCTGTTTTCGTGCATGGGGTGCTGGTGCAAGTTTCCCTTGTTATCCTTCACCATCCCGGGTGTGTTTTATCCATTTCAACATCATCCAAACACCAAATTAACTAAAACCATCATTCATTAAAACATAAAGAGAATTACATAATAATCCTAAAAAGTTAAAGTTCTAGATAAATCAGCCAAAAGAAGCACAAGAAGTTCAACCCAAGAAGTTCTAGCCTAAAATTTATTTTATTAGAAAAATTTCCGAAAAGATATTTCTCTCGGTTGGATCCGGCATGAAGAACTTCTTCCTCCGGGCATGGGTCCCTTACATGTCGGCAAGCCACTCCTCTATCTCCCGTGGGAGAAGAAAGGCGGGCTCATTGGCATCGGGTTAAGGGGGTGCAACCTCCACCAGGACTTCTTGTAGATCTTCAAGAGGAGGCTCCACTGGAATGTCATCCCACCCGGTAGGATTGTTGATTCCAAGTGCTAGGTTCCAATCCTCTTGTGGGAGGATTGGTTCCATGGGCGGTGTTACAAGAATGTTTAACCTCTGGTGCAAGAGGTTAATTTCTTGAAAACTGTTTTCCAGCCCCACCGTAAGATAATTTATACTGTCTATAAGGACCTCCTCTACTAAAGTCATCTCGTCAAGAGCTTCACGTAATGCCATTATGTAGCGTACGAGAGTTTCCTCAATTGAAGACCTTCTTTCCCTTTGACTGTTTCTGGAGTGCGCAGAAGAGGTTCCACTGTTTTGGCTTGACATTCTACGAAAATAAATGGAAAAGAGTTTATTTTAATGAAACAATACCTGCGGACACGGCCCCGTGCTCAATGAGCACGACCCTGTGTTCACCTTTCTGCAGATTTTTGGAACAAGGAATATCGAGGTTTCAAGTTATTTTTCCAACTTATGAAGCATTTTTGAGCAGTAATAACTTAAAACAATGTTATACAACTTATTTTTAACAAGATTCCTTGAACAAAAATTCAACAAACATCACAATAAAGCTAGGAATCTTGGTGACCTCAAGCTTTAATGGAGGTGTTGATGCAAGAAAGATGAAGAAGAAGGTAATGGATAAAAGAGGAAAGGATAAGATGGTTGTTAGAACCTTCTTTTAGAAAATACCTAGGATGGTATGTGAGAAGATCCTCTCAAATCTCTGTCCCTGGATGGTCCAAATGTGCAGGATTCTTGGTTGCATTTATAGAAAACGACAGCACGCTGGACACGGCCCCGTGTTGGCTGGACACGGCCCCGTGTCGGCTAGACACGGCCTCGTGTGTATGCAAGATCCTGACACATTTTGTCCGTATTCTGACAAAAAGTCAGAAAGGAATCTTTTGGTGGACACGGGGGCGTGTTGACTGGGCACAGTCCCGTGTCGAAGGGCTGTTTATGAAGTTTGTCTATTTCTAAGGAACTTATCCGTATCGGGTGGTTCCTTACTGGATGGAACAACCCCAAAGTGCCTAAGATACCTTAATTGCTCTAGATTAAGACGAGAACGCAAGAGGTTGTCGGTGAGGGTGATTCCTATGCTAAATGTAGGTGGACAAGTCCAACCCTTTCCTAGGCTCTCGTTAAAGAAGGTGTATGCCGAATCGCTCAGGTATATGTATGCACCGAACGAAGTCGATGGAGAATCCTTCACGGCACAATCGGCATAGGGACGACTATCGCCCAAGTCTTCACTAGAGTCGAAGGTATTATTGGGAACAACGGAGTTGTTTTTATTCGAATGCGATCCCAACAATTCTTCTTGGGGTATCGTCTTGAGATGAATTAACAAAATCCATCCAAAGTTCTTTTAACCAATTAAGAATTAGATCTTCTAATTTTAATAGTTCATCAAGAAGAATTTCTCCTAGAAGGTCCGGTTGAGCGCATTCGAGGGAGAGATAGGGATTATTTTTACTTTCGCCCCTCTTAAGGCTATAGGAAAACAATGGGTCTATATAATGGGGTTTATAATTTAGAAAATAACATTCTAATTCTTTATGAGAGCCTCCACATATTTGACACCACGTACCATAAGAGTGCCGAAAGTAAAAAGTATCAGTATCACTCATGTTTGTGTCAGAAATTACCAACCGTCGGGATCTTACGGTTCTGTTTTCAGTAACTGAAACTTGGTCACGGGACGTGTTGAGTGGGCACGACCCCGTGTTCAGCTTACTCTCTAACTTAAAACAGGATTGCCAGTTCCAAAGATTGGGCACGGGGCGTGTTCAGCAGGCACAGTCCGTGCTGAGTTCTGCAGAAGCTGAAAAATTGAGAAAATCCTAAAAAACAGAAAATAAAAAAAACGATTAGGCCGTTGATTCCTAACTTTCTTAAAATCCTTGTGTCCCCGGCAACGACGCCAAAAACTTGATGCGTGTCGGTGTGTATATAATTTTAGGTGTATATCTTAAGCCCTTTTACACTTTTTAGCCAAGTTTTAAATTTATAAAACACGATATTTACTAACACTTAACACACATATAGGCAAGTGCACCCATCGTGGACGTAGTATAGTGTTGGCAAGATACCAAGGTCGTCCAAGGACACAAGAGCTTTTAGTACCGGTTTATCCTCAACGTCTAATCAAATCAAAAATTAGAAAAAAAGGTTTTAAACTAGAAAAATAAAACTAACTAAAATGCTGAAAATTAAAATAAAAATAAAAACAGATAGACAAGATGAATCACTTGGATCCGACTCGTGTGTAGCGTAACCTTTGATTATTTCCGCACTTTTGCACTTTTCAAGAGATTATCTTAGTTATTGTAGTAGGCCCCTCTTTTGAAGGTGACGTTACCCTCAACCCAGTAGTTTGAGTCAGCAAGGATGCAATCCTAAAGGGTCGGATTATTGAAAGATAATTAATTAAGTTATTAATGCATAATGTGGTAGGCCCCTCTTTGAAGGTGACGTTACCCTCGGCTAAGTAGTCTGAGTCAGCAGGGATACAGTCCTAAGTAGCCGGGTTAAAGTTTTAATAGTAGTTTAACCTATGAGGGGATCAAAGAGTTTGGACCCCCGCCATCCAATACCGGTGGGTATTGAAGGAGGTCCTACTAAATTTGACCCAGGTCATTTGCAGGATCTATACACTAAACAATGGCAAGACTCTTACCAAACCGTTCCCTTAACCCCCAACTAGGTAGCCAACATATCTCCATATAGACCGTGGAGATATGAATGGTGAAAATCT
The DNA here is from genome assembly GCF_002127325.2 of Helianthus annuus. NCBI lineage: Eukaryota > Viridiplantae > Streptophyta > Magnoliopsida > Asterales > Asteraceae > Helianthus > Helianthus annuus. The sequence continues at coordinate 158,951,845 of NC_035437.2, read as the reverse complement.
TTTATTTTATATAGACAGTAAAATAATGCCAAGACACCACGGACAAACGATAAGAAAGAATCACCTTCAACATAAGAAACTAGTTATTAAAGTCATTAATACATAACCAAATAAAAATTGCGAAAAGATTAAAAATAAAAAGTATTACACTAAGCACTTGTCTTCACCAAGTGATGTAAGAGACTTAGGCAAACATGGCCTTTGATTGTCAAGAACTCTTACGATCAATCTTGGATCCCGAGACGACTCACACACTCTATGATGGACAATGGATGATGATGGTGGATGATGGTGTTGTGATGATGGTGGGTGGTGGGTGAAGTGTGAGAGAGGTGGTGTGCCAAGGGATGAGTTGCAAGTGATCCAAGCACTCCTATTTATAGGCTGAACAGGAGCTCGGGCACGGCCCCGTGTCCATTGGGCACGGCCCCGTGTCCATCCTTCTCTTTCTTCATTAATTGCAGTTTGTCTGCATTAGTTGACCACGCCCCCGTGTCCGCTGGGCACGACCCCGTGTGCAGAAGCGTATCTGTACTATCAAGATTTCCCTAGATCCTGCAAATCTTAGAGTTGACCACGGCCCCGTGTCCGCTGAGCACGGCCCCGTGGTGGGCGATAGAAGCTTCTACAACTTTGTCTTTTCTGCTGACACTTGGGCACGCCCCCGTGCTCATTGAGCGCGGGGCATGTTCAGCCTTCTGTTCTCTTGTTTTGCTTTGCTTGGGAAGATGCTGTCGGGGAGGCCGGGCATGCCACGTTTGTTCCTTTTCTTGTATTTATGTTAGATTTAGCTGCCTTTTTGCTTCTTTTGTTTATTTGAGCTCATTTAATCCTGAAAATAGAAAAGGAAGACAAAAACATACTTTTTCCAACATTAGTACTAAAAAAGGGTTAGTTTTATGCCACAATTGATGTAATTTATATGTTGCATTTTGTGCACATCAGGTCTCTCAGGAAGCGACCTCTCTATTCGCAGGATAGAGGAAAGGTTTGCCTACATCCCACCTCCCCCAGACCCTACGAATAGTTCTGCTATTTGTGGGATATACTGGATGTGGTTGTTGTTGTTATTACACTTTATTATACGAGGCTGGCGGTTGGGATGTACCGAATTCACAACCACAATGAGTACCCGAAACATAACCTAATCGCTAAATAAAAAACTAGTTTACATTTATATATTTTGTTAAGGCCTAAGGGCATATTTTTTCGAGCTCGAACAGGGCACATAAATTTCCAGGGCCGGCCCTGCTTGCACGTTATTTTCTTTAGCCTTAACACAGTTGATTTTTTTGTTAACTATGGTCACGTGCATTGCACATGAGGGCATTCTTGTCATTTTACATTCCTAAGGATTATTTTGTAAATAACTACTATTTAGAGACTAAATATTATGTACAAAACTAAATATTAAAAAAGAAATATAAATACACACACACTCTCTCTTCTCTCTTCTCTCTCTTTCCATAATTCGACTTCGTCTGTTATCATCCTCACTCAAACAAACATTAAACAAAACCTTACTAAAATCCCCACTAAAAATAACACCCAAACCCTCAAAATGCTTAACAGTTTCAACAAAAAAACTCTGGTGACCCCGCTCCAAGATCCGGTGGCCGGTGCGCCGCCGTGCAAAGTTCAAAGTTGTCATCAAAATTGGGCTGCAATGGGGTTGGGTTGAGGCTGGGTCTGGGTCTGAGTTGAAATCGAGTCAGATCGTATGGTTCTTGTTGAAATTAAGTCTTATCTTGTCAGTTCTGCCGGTACTGTGACTTTAATAGTCGCCGAAAAATCGTTTGGTGGAAACATGTCTGACGATGGTGGTTCGTTATCTCTTGTTCCTCAAGTTTTTTCAAGTATGTTCTTCAATTAGTTTGTGTTTCTTTTGTTTTATTCCACTTTTTGCTGATCTGTTTAGTTAAACAGTGTTTATACAATGTCGGGATCACATTTCGATGAGGAAATTTTGTCAAGTTTCAGAAGTGAAGATGACGTTAGCATTCCGGTGAAGGTTGGTTGTGGTGGTGGGTTGATGGCGACGGTGGGTGAAGGGTGGTTGTGGTGGTGGGTGAAGGGTGGTTATGGGAGGTGGGTGGGTGACAGGTGGCTTTAAGGTGATGGAGGTGGTGGGTGAAGCCGAGAGAGAGAGAAAGAGAGAGAGAGTTGATGGTGGTAGTGGATTGGTGGTGGTGGGTTGATCGATGGTGGTGGTAGTGCTAGAGAGAGAGTAGGATAGAGAGAGCGCGCTATAATAATAATAACAACAACAATAATAATAAATTTTAAAAATATTTTGTTTTCTTTTTTAAATATTATTAGAGTTAATTGCCCGGATAGTCCCTGTGGTTTCTCATTTTTTCATCTTTAGTTCCCAACTTTATAAAATTACATGTATGCTCCCTGTGGTTTAATCTTTTGTTACTTGGATAGTCCCCGGAGTAAATGTCTGTTAGTTTGTTTAGTTAAGTTGGTATGAAATGACAATACTAACCCTCAGTGTTTAAAGAATATAATTAATATTTAAGAAATATAAGTGGAGTATACTCTGTAACTTAATGGATAAAATACCGGGGAAAAACCATTGCCACCACCATGTGAGCCAGCCATCAAGCAGCCAGGAACCACCACACCGCCAAATGCGGTCATAATCATCTTCTCAACCTATGTTAATTGCGTAATTACTCTCTCTCTCTCTCTCTCTCTTTCTCTCTGTAAACCTGAAATTGCATACGAATTCGTATACCTTTTCGCACAAGTAGGACATCTTTCAGATCTACCAACCGAGAGAGAAATTCACGAGTTTTTCTCCTTTTCTGGTGATATCAAGCAAGTTGAGATTTGTCGGTTCGTAAATTATGTTTCAAGTTTAAATTGATTTAACTTTTTTTGTTGTTATGCGTGTTTGATTGATTTTGATTGTTCTTGAGGATTTCAATGATTCGGAACAACATAAGACCGCATTTGTCGTCGATTGTTCTTAAGGGTACGTCGCTGGAGCGGGATGCTCGTCGGCCGAAGACGGGTGCGGTAGGGTGTCGTGGAGGTGGGGTTTCAGGTTTGGGTGGTGCTTGAGGGAGAAAATGGTGATGGTAGAGGGTTTGGTGATAGAGGTTGAAGATGAAGTTGGGGGTGAGTGGTGGATAGGTCTCACTTGATTTTTTTAATGTTTTAATTTAATTAGTATTTTAAATGATAAGGGTAGATAAGTCATTTTACACCAACTTAACTGAACAAACTAACAGACATCCACTCAGGGGACTATCCGAGTAACAAAAGATCAAACCACAGGAAGCATACATGTAATTTTAAAAAGTTGGGGACTAAATGTGAAAAAATGAGAAACCACAGGGACCATCCGGGCAATTAACTCATATTATTAAATAAATGGGTAAAAAGACTAAAATGCCCTTGTGTAATATGATTTAACAAAAAAAATCTAAATATGTTAGGACTAAAGGATATAACGTGCAGAATTTTGAAACGTTAAGGACAAAATCAGTCAATTTTAAAGTCAAAGGACACCGCCTGCAATTTGGTACATACATAAAGGACAAAACTTGTAATTTACTCTAGATTATATTTATTACTAGACATATTACTTAAATAATTTAGCACACAATATATAAATTACACTAATAAAATCACCCAAATTGTATGATGGAAAAGTATTCTGAAATACATAATCTCGAAAGTCTTCCAGATCAACTTGTACGGTTGCAGGTTGTGTTTTATCAATAGTTTCTTTCTTTGAAACAGGTCAGGTAGAACTCTAGGACGGCATCGGCTATGAACAATTTCTTTGAAACAGGTCGGGTAGAACTCTAGGACGGCATCGGCTATGAACAACTGTCACGATGATGGCCATACATTTTACACCGACCACAATTTACAGGAGTATGTTCCTCTCCTCGGGATAGGATTTGGTTGTTTTCTTGAGGACGACCCGCTTGTCGTTTAGTAATATATGGTGGTTGTAGATTAATTAATCCATCAGGTATCTACCATTCTGATTTATGTGGGAGTGGATTTTTTGCTTCTACATAGGTGTTTTTATATACTTCGTTGCTATAACACGACATCGCATAATGACTGTAGTCCTTTTCCCTAAAAAATCTTGAAATGACAATCATGTGCCCATATGGAAAACTAGATACTTGCCAAACCCAACAACTGCATGTTCGATTCGAGAAATCAACAAAACCTCTCGTTTTCCCGTCTTCCACATAAAAAAGTGTTAACACCAACAACAGTCCACGTCCTAGAATTAGCAATTTTCTTTTTAGTTTTTTCTTAGCCCACTCTAAAAGCACGTGTATGCCCTAGATACCCTGATTTTAGCGCTCATAAAACCATTTTTGGACAGATTGTCAAAAAAAGTCTATGAGTTGCGTTATCGGCATTTTTCGTGGATGTTTAGATAAGGCGTTGATAGACACCGCACTGTTAGATACCATATAATGTTATCTTTTTCCCGGACAATGTGATATTGACCATTTCCCCAACCCAATACTTAAAAGAGTGGTCCGTATTCTCGGAAGTCGGAACTACTGCACATAGCATGTTGAAAGATTTCAAAAAATCAGAGGTCCTACAAGCTTTACAAGTCTTCCACCAAAGTGACTCGTGTTGCTTCTTTTTTTAGGGTAAACGTAGGTTTACCATCAAATGACAACAACACAACCCATGAAAGGCTTTTGGATACACGACCCTTATGCTAAGTGTATAGAATTTGAGCGATCAGATATATGATCGCCAAATTTGGACGAATGCCAATACAATCTTTGAGATTTGACATGAACCAAGTCAAAGAGTCACCATCCTCAGATTTCCTAATACCGTAGACCACATGCAAGTTCTGGTTGTTTGCATACATGCCAACCGCCAAGAAGATCGTTCCTTTAAACTCACTTTTCAAGTGCGTTGCATCTATGATAATCAATGGTCTTAAATTAATAATAAGGCTCAAAATCTGAAAGCAATTAAATGTTAAAAATTATAGATTAATTTTACCTAATTTAGAAATAAGTATTAACTACAAAGTATATCATACCGACCATAACACCAATGGCGACAAAAACCATTTCAAAACGACTCGCTTCATCTGTTAAGATGTGAGTAATTGTTCCAAGATTTGCCTTCTCCAAATTGTAGCAATAGAGTGGGAGTTCGGCCAAATATTTTGCCGGAGTTTCTTGCAGAAGTTCTAATGCGTTACATTTTCCACGTCAGACTTGACTGTAAGGAAGGTTGACTTCAATTTTTTGTCTAAAATCTTTGACTATATCGGTGCATCTGTAAATACAACCGGCGTCTTTTAATTTTTCTTTTAGTAGGCCGCCCACCACCTTTGGGTTTGCTTGACGTACACGTGGATATGTCTGTGTCTTGGAACATGTATGTTTATCATTGAAATATGTAACATAAAACAAATCAGAAGATTTCCAACTACATGCCCTAAAACGCCACTCATAATTATCACCTAAACATGATGCTTCAAAACAAGTTTTTGATGATCTATCTACTTTATACTCGAAATATCCAAACAAACATATTCTCGTTGTTGGATTTCTTAAACAAGTCTAACAGAATCGGCTTCAAACATATTCAATGCTCCCGTTAACGACTTTCCATTTCCCACTGCTATAAATCTCAAATCTAACAGCCATATCCATTAACCAATAATATTAGAACAAAACGTGATATTTTGTAATTGTCCCCAAAATTCAAACTTGTTACAAAATGTAAGGTATCTTAATGCGTTGGTGGACTCAAGAGAAGCGTCTAATTGTACGGAATTTTGAGAAGCGTCTCATCGTACAGAAGTTTGATTTTCGGATATGTCTCCAACGGGAAGCGTCGTAGACGCATTAGAGCTCCCATGTACGGTTTACTGGGTTGCGTCAAAGACGCATGGGAAGCGATTGACCAGGCGCTTGGGTTTACTGGCCTAGAGACCTGCATTGTGACGTATCGGAAGCGTCAGACCAGCGCATGGGATCTTTACTTCCAGGCGCACAGGAGAAGTCGTCGGACTCATTAGCTTATGTGTTGGAGACACTAGGGAGACGTGAACGACGCTTCAGGTTAACACCCAACCCGACAGCGTTTGAGCTAACCACATCCACTCCAGCCGGTCGCAAGCCATCTGTGACGCGTCCTCATTGCGGAGCCAATGCGTCTCTTGGACGCCACAAAACTTTCCAAACACGTGTCATGTTTATGTTGAAGGACAATTTAACTTAATGACTTTGGACATCCAGATGCAAGCCGTCCATAGGGATCTGCGACGCGTTCCTCCAACGATGCGTGCGATGGCCATTTTTTAAAGCCTTGCACGTTAATGGCTAATTCTGCAATTTTCTCAAAAATAAAAAACCACTAGGTAGGTATTCAACTTAAAAAAAATTAATGAACGCAAGTTATTAGAGAAAAACTAAGTTAAACAAAAAATAAATGAGTTAAAGACGTATATTATTTATAGTAAAAAGGCTAAAATTGAATAAAAGGTGATGTGACGCCGTGAATAGCGCCCAAAAGGATATCGTCACATGCTTTACATTAATCGTAAATTAAAAAAATACGTATACGGATACCGATTACGATAATATCAACACCGATGTCTACGTTTTTTTGGTGAAAACTGGTTTGGTTTATTACGTTAGCCGTACGGTATCGGCTCTTGTATTACTTAGGTAATCAAAAGGGGTTGGCTAAATGCACCCCTTTTTTACTGGTCATACCCTCTTTCTAAAAATATAATTTAAAAGTTGTTAAATTTCGCCCCTCTAAACAATTCAAATATTGTTTTTGAAAACTATTGTGTTTCTATCATTTGAAGACACTTTCTCTTACTAGTATTTTATTATGTTTCTATAAAACGTTATTAAACTTAATAAAAAATGTTTTTTATACAATAAAAAAGTTTCAGAACTTTTTTTTTGAAAAAAATACAGTTGCGTTTATATTTTTTATTTATTTCGTATTTTAGTTCTCTTATCTTTCTATTTCTATTTTTATTAGTATTATTATTATACTAAAATGTTTTTTAATATAATTAACAACTTTTATTTATTAAAAGTAACAAGACGTAAAAAGAAAATAAAACGTTAGTTAAGTTGGCTGGCTTTAAAGCTTTATTTAATTTTTTGTGTATCATTGTTTATACAAACCGAATTCGCATACCCACTTCAAGCCGCTATGAACAAAAAAAATCCATTTCAAAATTAAAATGACTTGCTTTAGTTTAAAACGTAAGAAAACGATTATTTTTCAAATAATCAAAAAAAGTTTCTTTTTAAATAAAATAACTTTTTAAAAACAAATACTAGTAGTAATAATAATAATTAAAGATAAAAAATGAAAGAAAAACAAAAGGGTTTGAATTATATTAATGTAAAAGTTGAAGGAGGAGGTGCATTCAGTAGAAAAGGAGGTACATTTAGCAACACCCTAACCAAAAACATCCTCTATTTAAACTATTTTGTTTCCATAAAAAAAAATTAGACACAAGTGCTTGACTTTCTTTAAAGTTAACAAAGGAAAGGGTGTTTACTAATTTATTTAGGCTATTTAAATATTAAGTGAATATTCAGCTTATTTAAAATATTTAAGTTGTGTTTGTTAAAAGAAAACAAAATACATAAGCTATAGAAAATGACGATACAGAATCCTATTAGATGTTATTGGAAACGGTTCCACGTACTAATCGTTTTTATAAACATGTGTCGATATTTTTTTAGCATATTTTTTCTTATTTTCTATTCTAGTCTTTCTACCGAACCTATACGGTATAAAACCAATTTACTGCCGCATCGCTTCTTAAAAATGTTCATAAAACATAAAGTACACCTGATGTTTCTCGTTAACGACAGGCTCAACGTTGACATGTAAAGGAGACAGAACCATCTCGAAAATATGATTTAGATGGAACACGACAAACCCTGATCGAGGAATCAACTAGATTTAAGACAAATATGGAAGGACACCCGTAATTCATCGGAGACACCCAAGTCGTCCTTGGTTTAATAAATCAAGAAACACGTGTGTGATAAAGATGCAGTATATGATTGATGAAAGGAACCAACATCTGACATGAACATTAACCACCGTTCAAAAATCCCAGTCCGATATTAATGTCTTCCGTGTCAATCTATCTCAGCTATATATATCGTACAAACATCATAATACATTTTTCTTCATTGTATATATGCATCAATTTATGTATGTGTGACAGAGATTAATCAATCATAAACATGTATTAAAACTACGATTAGACCGTGTGTAATGGGGCGTTTTCCATAAAATTTTTTCAAAAATAACGCCCTATAACGCCCCATAACCCACTACACCAGGCGTTATAGGGCGTTTTAATTCAAAAAACTTGTTGCCGGCGTTTAAATTAAAACGCTCCTCAACCATTTGACCAACCAATCAACGGCTAGTCCTCCAACGGCTAGTTGATTTAATTTTTTTTTTTAAATATTAACTATATATATATATATATAAACAATCAAAACTCATCCATTTTCAACAAAAACACTCTCAAAACCTCTCTAAAAAATCCCACATTTTATAAAAAAACTTGATGGATTCTCCTAGTTCTTCATCCATGATAAATTTTTACTACAACGAGTTTTTTGCGGATGGCGATGGTTCGACCGATGAGGAGCTTGAGCAAGAGGCGGTTACGAGTGCATGTCAACTAGCGGTTCGATATGTCAACCATTCTCGTCGGCCCGAAGCCCCAAAAAATAAAAGAGGCTATGTTGAACGAGACCGACGCGCGGCACACGAGCGTTTGATGAAAGACTATTTTGACGAGGCGCCGACATTTTCAAACGAAGTTTTTAGGCGTCGTTTCCGGATGAGTAAACGGTTGTTTCTACGCATAGTCAACGACTTGGAAGCCAACTACGATTATTTTAAACAAAAACCGGATGCGAGAGGGTACCTTGGATTCACCGGTATCCAAAAGTGTACGTCGGCATTACGAATCCTTGCTTATGGTAACACTACCGACATCAACGACGAGTATCTAAAAATGGCGGAGAAAACAACACGAGATAGCTTGGAACATTTTTGTCGCGGTACAATTTTTTTTTTTTAGTTTTATTTTTTTTTAAACGACGCGTATGCTTAGAATTTTTTTTTTTTTGAATCTTATGTTTATCTATATTTTTTTTTATAAAGGTATAATTGATGTGTACGGTGCGCGTTATCTTAGAACGCCTACATGGGAGGACCTTCAAAAGATCTACGAGGTACATAATGCCGAGCATGGTTTGCCTGGTATGATCGGGAGCATAGATTGCATGCATTGGCGTTGGGATAACTGCCCGACTGCATGGCGAGGCCAACACACACGTGGTGACCAAAAAGGACCCACTATTATTCTTCAGGCGGTTGCTTCACAGGACCTTTGGGTTTGGTCGGCTTACTTTGGCGTGGTCGGGTCATGCAATGATATCAATGTTTTTGAACAATCGCCGTTGTTAGATGAGTGGATTTCTGGCAAAGCTCCAAAAGCGTCGTTTTACGCAAATGGAAACTACTACCCCCATGTATATTATTTGAGCGACGGAATTTATCCTAGGTATTCGATTTTTGTGAAGACGTTTAGTGATCCTATTGATGAGAAAAGAGCATACTTTAAAAAGGTTCAAGAGTCTTCACGAAAAGATATTGAGAGATGCTTTGGGGTTCTTAAACAACGCTGGCAATACTTGAGAAATCCTTGTCGTGCATGGAGCAAGCAAAAAATGAGAGATGCTATGTACGCTTGTATAATCATGCACAACATGATTTTGGAAGACGAAGGAAAGGCGATATGCCAGAATTATGTGCCAGAAGCCGTTCACCAGGAGCATCCGCAGACGTCAATGGAAGAAAGAGTGAGTAACGCGCGAGAGTTGCGTTACGAACCGTACCATTCCCAGTTAATGGTTGATTTGGTACACCACGCATGGTCGGTTCGTTACGTACCACCTGAGGGAGAGGAAGAAACGGAGGACGAGGAAGACGAAGTTGGCGAGGGTGACGAAAGCGAAGACGAAAACTAGTTTTTTTTTTCTAGTATTGTATTTTTTTTTTCTGTTTTTTTTTATTTTCGGTTTTTTTTTTTTAGTTTTTTTTTCATTTTTTTTTCATGCTATGTAATTTTATTTTTAAATTAATGAAGTTTTTTTATGTTTTAAATTTAAAAAAATAATTGGGAAATGATTGTAAAATGATTGAATGGGGCATTATGGGGCATTATACCACTACACCACTTTTTCTATAATGCCCTCATGCTGACTAGGACGCCACATGGCGCAAAACGCCCCATGGTGGGGGCATTATAGTGTATCACCACTACACATGGTCTTAGTAAACAAACTAATGAGTACCAGGGCTGGCCCGTAGAGGGGGCGGGGTGGGCGACGGCACAAAGCCCAAACCCTCCAAAGGCTCAATTTTTTGTAATTTTGTATAGAATTACGATGCATATGATATAATATATATGTACCGAATCGAGAGATAACATAAATGAGCCTTATATTAGTCGTTATTGCTTTGCTTAAACAACAAGGAGATACACGTTCTAGTACCGGTGTCTCCAAATTCTTTATTTCATACTTAATTTTGTTGTTTCTCTTTAATTAGTAAATTACTTTCTAAACTTAGCTAAAAATAACTATTTAAATTACATCCACATAAATTTTAATAAGTAATGAGTTTATATTAAATAGAGATTTTCGAATATACCCAAATTTTTTATCTACCAGGGACTAAATTTGGTTTATTTATTTATTTATTTATTTTCGAAAACGACCCTGATGAGTACCATCGCCGATGAAATACCGACACATATTTAGCACTGACCGCAGATAATTCTAGAAGAAAAGGTTTGTTAACAGTCTAGATTTCGTCTGTTTTATGTGGTGATTAATTATAACTCAAATTTGCATGTGTTTATACATCAAATCCTAAGTAATAACATAAACACAAGTCATGAAAAAACTACCGTTAATGAACAACAATACACCACCTCAACTATACCGGCCTAATGACAGCGCAGCTTTAACATCCAACCGCCATGCATAACCACCGTTACACAACCGCCACACGTCGCAAGGTGCGGTAACCGCCGTAGCCCGGTCAGCCCCCCACGTGACCTTAACAGTGCACGTGAACGCCGGGTGACACACCGGCAAAGTAACCCGATTAAACTTCTTCACCACCACCATAACCATCTCATCTGAATAATTATCACTACCGGTTATCATCTCTCTATAAGCTTTATTAGTCCACACCACCGTGTCTCTACTGTTGGTGATGAATGATGGACACGTGTCCATCTCCATGCTCAGTATTCTTGCCTGATCTGTTAACCCTACACCGTCACCGTTCATCCACGTCGCCGTCACACATTCCACCGTCACTAACGACGTTACCATCAACTTCTGCGGTTTCGGTGACGCTATCACGTGACCATCACGTGCTGTTGACTGCATACTGTTGAAGCTTAACAAAACCTGTGATGGCTTCTTATTATTAACTGTTGTACCGGAAAATAATACATCTTGTTTTTCACTCGGTGAACTTGTTGCCGGTGAGTTTTCTTTCCGCTCTGGTGTCTCCGGCATCAAAGCCAGCGTCACCACCGTGTCTCCGCCATGAACGCCGCTAGAATTAATAATATTATGATTATTAGAAAGTTTCCGTTTCTTTGAAACGGGGCTTGTGTTATTATTATTCTTTTTGTTGTTGTTGTTGTTGTTGTTAACCCTAACGTACCTCCGCTTACGCCGTGGGGTTCTGCCGGAGCCGTCGCTGTGCTCCACCGTGGAGCAGCTGGAACCGGATCCGGCAGCCATGGGTTTGGGTGCGATGGGCGTGAACTTGAGCATTATTCTCTCAACCTTTGACATACCGTAGGTTATCTCACCATATCTACTGTTGCTGCCAGAGTATCTTGCAATACAACCACCACCTCTGCCGTCCATATTATTACGGAACCCTTTTGTGTTTCTCTCACTAGTGGGTTTGGTATGGATTTGATGATGGTAATGGGACGCATATAAAGGAGTCCGTCAACATTTTCTGCTAGGTTTTATGACTTTAATAATATCAATGTGTAATTGTTGGGATTGAACCCTATCAGAGAAACATACAATGTAAAGCCAAAACTGGATCACATCAGTAGACTAACAATAAGCAGCAGCCTACACTTTGTTTTCCCCTTGAATGTGGCTCAAACATCTGATATGCTCCAAAGTACTGTCTATAAACATCTGCTGACCTACAACTGCTGATTCTACTCAAGGACTGATGAAGACTAAAAGCTATGCTGTTCAATCTGCTGTCCTGAGTCAAGCACTGCTGATCATGACAAGTACTGCTGGGTTCACAGCAGTGGAATGATACAGCAGCATTTCTATTCATCTTATGTAAACTTTATACACTATCAGTAGTTAGCAAAGCAGTAGTTGTATAGATCAGTAGATAGAGTTTGTTAGGTTGTTAGACGTCACTTTCATGGTGACGTCAGCTGAGATGCTTCAGTGGTTTGGATTGTCTATAAATGTAACAGTACTCTGTACTGTTACATTTGATTGTTTTGAGTGAGTTTTTCTCCTCAATCCAATCCTTTCATCTTGTACAACCAACCTTGGGGCATTAGGCTGAGGGGGAGCTTAGTATTGTAAGCATGCTTGTAATCTTTTGATTTTCATTGTAATCATTCAACTTAATGAGAAAGCATGTGTTTATCAAACTATTCTCTTCTTTGATTATGTTTATAAAGTTTGTATTCATTTCCGCTGCACTTTACATTACTCTATATCCATTGACTTGTCAAATTCTTACAAACAAGCATAATCATGACAGCCTCCGATCCTAACAATTGGTATCAGAGCTTGGACAGTCAAATTCGATCTACCAATCAATTTGACATAACAGTTCAGCTCAAAATTCATTGATACTGAGGTTGATTGTATTTAGTTGAAAAACAGAGTAACGAGAAATCATGTTCAAAATGATGACTCAAAAGCTGTGTAAAACAACCAAGATGTCATAAGATTCACAAATCTCATACAACTGGTGATGTCATGCACAAATCACTCATAGTTTCCAGATCTGGAAACTTATCTGGTAACTATGGTATGTTTATCTTCATTCAAAATTGATTTCAACTGTTGTTATGAAATTTGTGATGTTTTCATATTTTACACTAAAGTATGCACCTATGATTAGTAAAACCTATGTTCATCTAAACACAGGTGCTTTGCTAACATAGAAAGAGGGAAATAAAGCTTTAGTCAAAATTTCTTATGTGCTCAAAGGCAGGTTGAGAATCCTCAAAAAGGACCAAATCAACTTTGTCAAAACACATTAAGAAAATAAGGTGTCAAAACAGTCCAAATCATACGTAATGTAAGATCTGGTAATGAAACATGTACAAATGTGGCCAGATCTCTCAAAACATTACTTCAAAATGATTCTGGATTAAGCTCTTCAAAATAAAATCTCCCACTGAGTATTTCTGAACATGTGAATGGAAAGGGTAAAAAAAAAGGGGGGGGGGGAAGGGAAATGAACAAATCTCAAAGTGTGGTTATCTCAAAACTTTTGAATCCAAAGAAAAAGAGTATAAGCATAAAACACTTATGAGGTCAAAGTTGGGTAAACAGTGGTCATCATGCAACTGTGTGCTTTCATCAAATACAGGAATCGTTCAGGTAAGAATAGCATCTCCAGTGATCGTCCTTAAAAGAAGAATTTACAATCAATTGTCTAGAAAATGACCCCAAACATTGGTCAAAATAACTTGAGAATGATATGATCATGAACTTACTTGAAAAACTGTCAGATCCTTTCGATGATTTTCAAAACTTCCTTTAATTTTTTTAAGGTGTTTTTCTCAAATAAAACCGGACATATTATCTCATTGTTCCTGGATAATATATTTTGTTCTTTTACTCATTTTTTATAGTAAAAGTTTCTCACCGGTCAGGATGTAATTTCTTAATTTTTGTGTGAAATTACTATCCTTAAATCTGATCAAAAGGAAATGGCACACATATCAAGGTCATGTTAAGCTCAAGTTTGGTTGTCACGGATCAAAAATTGATTGCAAATTGATTTTGAACTACTGAGATACTCATGTTCTAATTCAAGTAATTAGACACAAAATGAGTAGTTTTAGTAGAAAAGTCTTCATCATCTGGGATGCTAAACCACTGTCAGGAGTAATAAACATGTGGCAAAACCTTGAACAAAAATTTCTGTAGATAACTGCTTATAATTTAATCTTGATAATATACATCTAAAATGTATTTTGTTAAGAATAGCATTTCTAGTGCTCAACACATATTAGATAAGATATTGTGCTTTCACAAGACAAAATCATGCTACATCTGAACAAGCAGATGCTAAAATTATTTGTCAAAAGTCAAGACACTGCTGCACAAACAGTTGTTATACTAATGATCCTCATTATTATCTTCAACCACTGTTGTACCTTAAATGCTGTTGTGCCTAAACATATGCTCTCTAAAGTCTGTCCACTGCTGATAGTCAACTCCTGCTCTTTCAAAAACACTGATGTTTAAAATCTTTGTTCTATCCACTGATACACCCACTGCTTCATTTCATTACCGTTGTAACTACTGATGCTTGATCCATTAGTGGTTGTCAAAACAACTGTCCTCCATTATTTACCATTTCATCAGGGGTTGGCACGTGGTCAGCTTTTAGCCGTCAGATCATTATAACCGCTGCCACATCAGCATTCACTTTTTCCCTAAATAAAACCCTAATTAAACCCAAACAGGGTTTCACTGTCGAATTGAATTCCAAACATTCTATTCACAAAGCGGTTTCCCTCTCATAACTCCAAAACTTTCTTCGATCTTCTTCATCAAAAATGACGAAACCAAAATCGAAGTCAAAATCAAAACCATCTTCTTCCTTCACCACAACAGACGCCACTCAAATGGCCGCTGAAACCACAAAGATTCGCTACAAATCTCCACACAACTATGTGGGTATACTACACAAAACCCACAACTGACAACACCTTCGACTACATCATTGACATCTTATCTGCATCAAAGTACAAAACTTTGATAACAGCAGACGCTCCCATTTATCTTCAAACCCAGAGAGAGTTCTGGAAAAATGCCACCCTTGAAAAACAAGGAGACATCATCATAGCCATCAACTCCTCGATACAGGGTAAGAAGGTTCAAATCTCTCCACAATCTATTTCTGAAATCTTTAAACTCGATGATTTGAAAGGGAAAACCTCATTTTTTAAAGACGAGTTGAAAAAGGATTTCATAAACAGGGGCTATGCAGAGCAACCGAAAAGGATACCTTACAAAAAGGTTATTTTCCTTCTGCACCCAGATTTTTATTTCACACACTGTTAATGGGTGTTTCTAATAAAACAACGTCTTTTAATGAAATACCAACAAAAATTCAATGCCTGGGGTATGCAATTTTAAACAATAAAAACCTTAATTACTCCAGGAAATATTTGATGATTTGGTAAAAAAACGTTGATAATAAAGCATTTCTGCTCTTTCCACGATTTCTAAGCTACTATTTTGAACAAAAATTTGTAAAGGAAGATGCATAATTGCCCAAACAAGGTACTTCTTTTAAAATAAACTGTTTAACACCTGAAACATTCTCTAGAATGTTGGCACCAATAAAAACAAAAGCAGAGGTGCCTGAGCAGAATTTAGCAGATGAAACTGCTCCTCAGGTATCTGCTGCTGAGCCCACTGCTCTAGGTGATCAAAGCAGCACACCCAATGTTTTGAAACCCACACCTGCCACCACAAAAAGAACCAAAAAGAAAACTACCAGAAAGCCCACCAAACCCAAACCAAAGGCAACTCTGGAAGATGAGATCCTTGAGTCAATGCCAGTGACAGCACAAAAGTCACCAATAACCACTGCTGCTACTTCCTCACAGCAGATGGAAGAAAGATCTCAATCCTTGCCTAAGACTCCTCCTGCATTCTCACAAAAGGATCAGGTTGTAAACACAGGGACCCCACAATATGAAGCTCTGGACCCACTTGGATCCATCTTCCACAGTCCTGATCCCAAGGACATGTCTCTTTCAACTCCCTTACCCTCACCCCACATAATACCACCATCCACCATAACCTTGTTGCATGCAGCTGATGTTACTCAGACACAAACCAGTT
Source organism: Helianthus annuus (assembly GCF_002127325.2). Classification (NCBI taxonomy): domain Eukaryota; kingdom Viridiplantae; phylum Streptophyta; class Magnoliopsida; order Asterales; family Asteraceae; genus Helianthus; species Helianthus annuus. The sequence continues at coordinate 158,935,643 of NC_035437.2, read as the reverse complement.
CCTCTCAACCACCTATCACTGAGAGTATACTTCAACAGGTGACTGGGTCTGCTGTTGACATTTCTGTTATCCCAGCAACAACTGAGGAGGTTACACTGCAGGAATTACAAGTAATTCCTGTCAGTAGTTCAAGTGGAGCAGCTACTACAAATGTTGAACCCACTGGTTTACATTTGGACAGTGGTTACATTCATAAGACTCACTTAAAGGCAATTTCTTCAATAGCACCACTGAGAACCACCAGTGAGATTGTTTTAACTACTGGCAACATCAAAAGGTTATCAAGTGCTGAAGAAAGAAGTCCCCAGTACCAAGAACAAGGGGCATCAATGGCTGACTTTTGGGACTCTGTTCCTAAGTCATTCATTGGTAAAACCACTGCTGGTGGGCATTCAGATGATCCTGTTAACTCTGGTGATGATTCAAGATATCAGGAATTGACGGGCAGGGTCGAAAACCTTGAGACCTCAGTTGCTGAAATAAAAGATATGGTGCAGCAGCTGTTAAAAGCTCAGAAAGCCCAATCAACTGCTCCTCCTGCTCAAACATCTGCTCAACAAGCACCTACTGCAAATGAGTTATGGAACCTATTTCAACCACTGCTGGAAAAACAAAAGCAGATGGCAGATCAGCAGCATGCCATACATGTTCAAAAGCTGACAAATATGGTGGAATCAAGATTCAAAGATACCCAGGCAGATATTAAAGCTATCAAAGCTCACATTCAAAGTGCCTCTGGAAAAGTTCCCTCCATTGTTCTCTTCATGAATGAACCCTTCTCAGATAATGCCAAAAAGGGGGAGAAGATCAAGTGGAAGAAAAAGGGAATTGATGATGGTATGTATGTTGAGCCAGAAAATAGTCAAACCAAAACTGCAGTATCAACACACACCACATCACCACACACCACCACAACTACTGTTCCACCACCATCTGTGTCTACAGCACCAAAACCACCATCACCATAAAAAACAGCCAACCCATCATCACCTCCTGCCAAAAAGCAGAAAACGGCAGATGTTATAACATCTGTTGTAATGGCAACAGTGGTTGAAACACCAGTTGTTTCAACTGCTGTTAGTCAGCCACTTATCACCACTCAAACAACTGCCACCACAACCCCTGCTCAAAAGCAGAAGACATCTGCTGATACATCAGTAGTTGTAATGACAACAGCAGTTGAGGCACCAGTTGTTTCAACAAGTGTTAGTCAACCATCCACCACTGCTCTCACCTTTCCTACATCACAACCAAAGCTCTTCAACAGAAAAAGAAAGCCAATCTCTGCCGATGAGGGCATACATGATCCTAATGCTGCACAATATCCACTGGAACTTGAAGCTATCAAAAATGAGATGAGGCAATTCTATACAGAAGAAGATCCTTCAAAAAGAAGATTCTCCTCACTCATAGGCTACATGCCACCAGAGGATATGGATGATTACCTCAAGATCAAGGCAAGGCAAGCTAAACTAAGAGATAAAGTTGAGAGTGAAAGTGAAGGTCTAAGTGAAGAGGGCATTGCTAAAAGACTGGATTTCTTCCCCACTAAAGTAAAGCAGATAGAAGAGTTTGCACAAGAACTGAACAAAGAAAAGGCTGAACAACGAAGACAGTTAAAAAACAATATTTAGCCTACATCATGAAAGAAAAATTCTATCCTGCTGAAGAAAAACAGTTTGAAGAATGGCCAATAGTCGCTTTAAAGCATGAGGCTGATAGGATTGACAGAATCAAGAATGATCCTACAAAGAAGAAGAATGCTCCAAACCGGAGCAAATACAAAAAGCTCATTGCTGACCTCACTGCTGAGTACAAAAGAAAGAAAAAGGAGCTGGTGGATGCAAAAATGGATACTGCTGAAGCCATATCAAAATGGTCAAAACAGCAGACTGATGAAGCCTATGAAAGGCTAAAGAAAAGAAAGATAACTGCTTCAAGTGCTTCAAAGAAACGTGAACAAATGATAAAGCTTGAACAACAGATTGAAAGCCTCAAAACACTGTTCAAAACAGCAGATAATCCTACTCTTGTGTCAAACCAAGAAAAAGGAAAACAATTGTCTGAAGAAGAGGTCAAGGAAAAGGAAGCTGAGTACTTCAATGATGCCATCATAAAAATGGGATTAAAAGAAGAGAACTCAACAAAGCTTCAGAACCTTTTTAAGAAGGTAATAACCAATCCTGCATCACCAAACACTACAACAGGCATGACAGACATTGAAAGGCAAGAGCTGATCGAAAAAGAGTCTGCAGAAGACATAGCTGCAGCTAACAATGTTATTGAGATGGCCTTCAAAAGAATGTCTGAAAGTCTGCAAGTGTTCACAAGGCCATCATCTCCAAACTCATCAAAGAATAAATCTCTCCCAAGAAACCCATTTGGTTTAAAAATACTAAAGTGGATATCTGATCAAAAGACCCACGTATTGACTCTGGTCAGAACCAATGGTGAAGTGAAGTAAATATCAAGGAAAGAAGCTCTTGGCCTGAGTCTTGAAGATTTGCAGGATCTCCTTGAACTTACACTGTGTAGGGATGAAGATGATCTAAGTTCCAAAGATCTTGAAGCTGAATTTAAAAGACAAGCTAAGGAACTTTTGGTGAGAAATAAAGGTCCTGAATAATGAAGGGTTTTGGCATTATCTGTTCCAGGGGGAGATTGTTGGGATTGTACCCTACCAGAGGAACAGATAATGTAAAGCCAAAACCGGATCACATCAGTGGACTAACAATAAGCAGCAACCTACACTTTGCTTTCCCCTTGAATGTGGCTCAAACATCTGATATGCTCCAAAGTACTGTCTATAAACATCTGCTGACCTACAACTGCTGATTCTACTCAAGGACTGATGAAGACTAAAAGCACTGCTGTTCAATCTGCTGCCCTGAGTCAAGCACTGCTGATCATGACAAGTACTGCTGGGTTCACAGCAGTGGAATGATACAGCAGCATTTCTATTCATCTTATGTAAACTTTATACACTATCAGTAGTTAGCAAAGCAGTAGTTGTATAGATCAGTAGATAGAGTTTGTTAGGTTGTTAGACGTCACTTTCATGGTGACGTCAGCTGAGATGCTTCAGTGGTTCGGATAGTCTATAAATGTAACAGTACTCTGTACTGTTACATTTGATTGTTTTGAGTGAGTTTTTCTCCTCAATCCAATCCTTTCATCTTGTACAACCAACCTTGGGGCATTAGGCTGAGGGGGAGCTTAGTATTGTAAGCATGCTTGTAATCTTTTGATTTTCATTGTAATTATTCAACTTAATGAGAAAGCATGTGTTTATCAAACTATTCTCTTCTTTGATTATGTTTATAAAGTTTGTATTCATTTCCGCTGCACTTTACATTGTTCTATATCCATTGACTTGTCAAATTCTTACAAACAAGCATAATCATGACAGCCTCCGATCCTAACAGTAATGCTGTATTTTTATTAAAAAGTAACAAATGTGTGTGTTTTTATGGAAATATGAGTTTTGTTTATGGATGATTTTAGTTAAGTGTAAACTTTGTTTGTAAATATTGGTTTTGCTTTTAATAAGTAAGGGTTCTTGTTATAATGTTTTTAAGGTTTTCATGATTATAAGGGGACTCGGGGAGGCCCGTGATGGAGGTGTCATCACTCGTGAAATTATAACGCACACCGTCGCCGGTCACCACCATCACGCGTTAACTTGACAACGTGTGGCCACTATCACGCATTGTATATTCAAGTTGTTTGTTGTTTTGTGAATGATTTTGATTATGGAGATGAGTGTGTGGTGAATGATGGGCATTTCCACTAAAATCCATCACTGGTGATGGAACAAAGCTCGATGACATGGCTGAAATTGATTATATGTTGTGAGTGAGTGATAAGTGATGACCACCCCTACCCCCTAAGCCAAATTACTTTTTAATTAAGGGTTCTTCTTAATTAAGTATTATCGTGCCATTAGTGGAACCATCTGATCATATCTATTTCCACTAGGTAATAATGATTATGGATTAATTCAGGAGGAAACCCAATAAATCTGGGAAAAACCCCCTTGTGGGAATCGAACCTAGGACCTAATGGTCCCTAAACCTTATCTCACCCCGGGATTCTAACTACGGTTTTTTAAGTAACGATAACGGGTCGGTTTGGACGTGTCTAGCTGTTTGGTTTTGCTGGTCTTAACCGAGTTATAGTTTTTCAAAATTATTAGTTTGTATTAAAGATAATTTAAGATTTATGTGGTTATAGAGTTGAGATCTTTTACAAGCAGTACTAACTATGAGAACCGTAAGACTATGGGGTGTGGAGGGGCTTGGGTTGGGGGCATTGCTCGACACGTGGCAGTGTGGGCTCCACCACTCCACACCCAAAAAAGTGAAGTGTGGAATGGGCGTGGCCAGGCCGGCATTGGGGTTCCATGTGGCACCTAATTGTTTTTTTAATCATAGAATTTAGTGAAGTAATTTGAAAAACACAATTTGTTTATATTAAATAACTACAATAAAAAAATACATTACATAACAAAAAAAAAAACAATCATTTTCATCTTCATCTTCATTGGAGTCGAATCTAGGAAGTGTTAAAACATGTTCTACCAAATAAGCTCGAAGCTTTGAATTTATTTGTCTTGACTCGATTAGATACTGGTTTTGCGTTCTTTCTTCATCACTAGCGACTTCGTTATTTGATTCGGGCTCCTCACCATAATATTCAACGATTGCATGCTCTTTATCCTCTGAAATCATGTTGTGTAGAATGATGCACACGTACATCACGTTTCTTATTTAATCTTTTTCATGGAATCGACAAGACATGCTCAAAATGCGCCACCTTTTCTACAAAACACCAAATGTTCGCTCGATGTTTTTGCGTGCCGCTATCTGAACTTTGTTAAATTTTATTCTTTTAGGACCTAGGGTTCCATCTCTTGAAAATGGTTTCACAAAAATAGCATACTCAGGGTAAATTCCATCAAAAAGATAGTACCCATACTTGTATTCAACCCCATTTACAAGAAAAAAAAATGTTTCTTTAGGTCCAATACCATTTATTCGGTCATTGAAAATGGGCGAGTGGTGTATAATGTTTATATCGTTATGTGAACCGGGCATACCGAAGAATGCATGCCAGATCCAAACATTTTGTGATGCAACTGCTTCAAGCATCATTGCCGGCATTCCAAAATTTGTTGCATATCACTAAACGTCAGTTTTCTCAAGTATCTTTTCATATAAAGTTCAATGATATACGCACAAAAATTGAGAAGACTTTCCCTAGCCACTCGTGCCGACATTTTTAAATTGTCGTCCATTATGTCGAAACTATTGTCGTAAGCCAATTGTCTTAAGGCGGCCGTGACCTTTTGCCATGTGGTAAATCCTAAATTACCACGCGTATCGGGTCTTTGTCGGAAAAAAAACATAATTATCCTCTAAATCCTTTGATATTCTTAAAAATAAATTTTTACTCATATTGAATCAAAACAACCTATTCCTAGTTGTTAACACACAAACAAGTGCGGAATCCAAATTTGCATACAAACCAAGCAAGAACACAATGAATACTAGAAAGATATCACTTCAAACATTCACTTGTATTGATTTCAGCAGAGTAACATTACAAAGTTCAACAAAATGCTCTCCTACTCTCTGAGTGTGCTCTCGTATTGTTTGCGTTAGAAGATCCAGCTTGATTGGAATTTCCGACAGGTACCATTGCACGTTCAGTATTATTGGTTGAGTTACGGTTAGGATTCTGGTTTGACTGGTTGGTTCGATTTCTGAAAGGATTTTGGTTGCCATACTGAGGTGGTTTCGTGCATTCACGCTTGAAGTGTCCTCTTTCTCCACAGTTGAAACATCTGACAGCCTGCTTATCAAAACCATACTTCATGTCTTTCTTACTCTTCAAGCTTGTTCTACCAGTTATTTCCATAAAGTCTTTTGCTCATCGAACAACACTTGCAAACGTGTATTAAATATCCATCAACTCTATTTCATCTTTGCCTATCTGTTGGCAATCTTCCTGTGTCAGATTGATGTTACCAATTTGACCTGCTACCAACCCGCAGTAAGGACTTACAAGAGTGTTTAAAAGTTCCATGTGTTCCTTGGCAACTTCGAAACTAACTTTAGAGAAGCTTGAAGTATCTAGACGAATGGTGTTTGGGTTAGTAGTTTGGCTAACATTGAAAGTTGATGAATTGTTGCCATAAGAAGCTTGTTGGTTTGACTGTACAGGATCGAGAAAGGGTGGTGGAACAAATGGTTGAGAATTTGACACAGATGCTATAGTTTGTTGTTGTGGTACGAAAGGATTGCTTGGTGGTATAAAGGGAATGGAGTTTGACACAAAAGCGGTTTGTGGTTTGGCTGCTTGAACAGGCTTTGCCGTATTGTTGATTCCACCACAATTTCCAAACTACACCTCTGGATTATGTTGAACGGGTATTCTTTTCGCCTTCCTGATCTCCTCAGCATTCTTAATCTCCAACATCTGAATAAATTCATAAATATTGGTAGTATCCAGAACACCATTAAACTTCAGAATTTCTAAAAATCCACTCCACATTGGTGGCAAAGCATCGGCAAATTTCACATTAATTTCTTGAGGAGTCACTATCACGGCATAGGAGAACATCTCACTGAGCAGGTGATAAAACCTTGTAGACATGTCTCCAAGTGACTCATTTTCCATAAACATGAATCTATCATATTCTTTATTGAGTAGATCATGTCTGAGTTTGCGAGCTACCACATTTCCTTCTCCTCTTGCTCTTAATCAATCCCACAAGGCTTTGGTGGTGGGACAATAGACAAACTGATGATAATGTCTTTGTTTAATGCTTGAGTAAGAATGGCAAATGAGTTCTTTTCTAGATCGTAAGCTTTCTTTTCCTATTCAGTCATCACGGCCAACGTAGTAGGATCTGATCTGGCTTCCTCAAGGGCTTCGTTATATGGAGTGGTAAAACACGTCCACAATTCAGTATTTTGACCAAGAACATAAGTATGAAATCTTCCCTTCCATCCCAGGTAATCATTTATATGCATGAGTTTTGGTGGCCGATTGTTACTACCAGTTTCATTTTCACTCATGAGAAGACTTTGTATACTATGGCTTAAGTTTGCCACAAATGCCCATTGACTCGCAGATATCACTGCGGATTGCAACGGCATGAGAGATTGAACCCACAATGTTGCGGAACTACTTTGTGGTGGATTGTTACTTGTGCTTGACTCTTGAATACAACTCCAAGGGTTTGTATTCATTTTGACTTAGAACAAAATACTTATGAAGCTACTGGAAACTCACTGTGGTAACAAGGTGACTAGAGGTTATCGAAACAGGTGAGATTTGTCGAAATAGGAAACAAGGTGTGGGGATCGAAATAGAAAGTATGTGTCGAAATAGGAAACAAGGTGTGGGGATCGAAATAGAAAGTATGTATTGAAAAAGGAAACAAGGTGTGGAGATCGAAACAGAGAGTATGTGTTGAAATAGGAAATGGATTTTTTTTATCGAAACAAGGAGACAAACAAAATAAAGGAGTAACGAAATATCCTATAACAAAATAAGTGGTGTGTTTCGATAGGTGGTTATCAAAATACCTATATATCGAAACAGGGGGACAAGAACTGTGTGTGCAGGTAGACAAAAGGTGATACTGCTCCACCAGGGCTTTTGCAGGTCAAACAATAACAAGCTCCCAACAAAAAGTACTATTCCGGCTAGGCTCATCCCCCTTTGTTTATGTTTTTGAAACTTTTGACTCTTTATCCATAATTCTGGTAAAAGTTTTACTTGTAAGACTATTTATTTGAAAAGCTACACCTTGTTCAAAATCTGTTTGTGACACTTCTTTTCGTAGGTAGTAGCTTAGAAGTCTTGGATACAACAGAAAAGCATTATTACGAGCACCTTTTTTTCGTTTTTTTCACATTCGTCAACAAATAAGAAAACAGTGCTTGTGATAAATTGTAATCGGATTTTGTTAAAATAGCATATCCCAAATACTGAATGTTTAAAGGTATCTCATTAAATATAGTGGTCTTGGCTGAGAGACAAGTTTACAGTGTATGGAACAAAAATTTCATTGACGGGGGGAAGTTTGGTTTGTACATAGTAACTTCCTTTAATCATGCATCATACCCTCTTTCAATAAACTCTGTATGAAATTCACGTTTTTCAAAGTTGGTCTTACCTCCCAAATCGTCCAATGCAAATGTAGTGGAAATTGCAGATGGGGAAATTCGAACCAGACTTTTTCCGACTTTATATGTGATGGCAACTGACTTATTATCTTCAGACTCTGTTTCAACATTAAAACAAAATTGTCGGAGTGTTTCCGTATGAACCGGAGCATCAGGAGTAAGGATTGATTTGTATTTTGATGACGTTAAAAGGTCAATTATTGAATGAAAGCTGGTATTTTTGCTGGTTTTCTCGAAGATGGGGAGGTAGTTATGAGGGTTTTTGATGTTCAGAGCCATGATAGGAGAAGAAGGTGATAATGGAAACTGCTTTTGAGAAATTTGAATCCGAGACGGCAGTGGTAGAAGCTCGATTTGGGGATGAAACAGGGTTTACATACAATGAAAAAGTAAATGTTGATGTGGCAGTAGTTACAAATATCTGACGGCTAACATCTGTCCACGTTAGAACCTCTCTTTTGATAATGGATGACAGTTGTTTTGAAACCTCTGTTGGCCGACAACAGAAGTTGGGAACAGTGTAAGTCAATAGTCGTTACAATAAACAGAAGTTATGAGAACAGACCGATACCTTTCAGCAGTGGATCAAATTTGATTGACTAAACTCTCATGCCAATTGTTAGCATCTGATTTTGATTGTTGTGACAGTCAAGATGATCACAATGGAAGAAGATAAAACATAAATGGAAATATGCAGCAGAATAATAACTTTTTTCTCATAAGAATGAGAAGAATTGTTTCATCATCATGCTTTTAACCTAAGCACTGTTATAATGGATGACAATTGTTTGAAAACCTCTGTTGGGTAAAAAAAAGAGGCTGGAAATAGTAGTAAATCAACAGTTATTAGGATAAACAGAAGTTATGACAACAGACGATACCTTTCAACAGTGGATGAATTTTTAGCCAAGCAGAGATTTCAAAAACAGTTGTTTTCAGCAGTGGTAAATCAACAGTCGTTAGGATAATGGAAACTAGATTAAATTGACTTGTTCGGTGTCGTTTCTATCTTCTACTCATTTCTTATCACCGAACCGATCATCTCGGGACCAAAGCTCCGTCAAACTCGATGTTTCCTGGACTATCAAGTGGTATCAGAGCTACGGTGCTAATTCAATCGATCTAACAGTTGATTGAATCACCTATGCTCAATAATTTTGGAGGTGTAGTGAGTTTTGACGTAAAAACTCAAAAAAAAAAAAACAACAAATTGAAGGTCAATTCACGGATGAAATTTGAAATTGAAGACATCATTCTGTTTGGAATTAATTTTCACCCAATCCTGTGAAGTTTCATCATGAAATTCAAAGTATTAAAGATTCTGGAGTGAAATTTGTGTTTGAAAGTGTTCTTGGTGACATCAGTTTGGCTTCGTACGAAGGGACGATATAATACTGTTAAACATGCTGGTACAAAACAACTTCTGGATTCGTACGAAGGGCCATTCCTGGGTTCGTACGAAAGGAGGCTTTGAAGCTTCGTACGAAGGGGAAGGGGACACTTGGCATATCATTGTTAAATCAATCCGGGTCTTTAGCATACAGATGATCACAGATTGTGAAGATTAGTGGGGTAGTCATGATACTGGTTCCTAATGTTTATCATTCGGGGTGTCTGACTATTTATGGGCGAAAACTGTTAAATCCGCATAGATGAAAAACTGACTTCTGGTGGTAGAATTGTCATATTCTTTATAAAGTCAAGTTTTTCAGAGATGACAAAAGACTGAATTGCTCAGTTTGAGGGGGAATTCAGTGAGAAGAAGTCAGAATTCGCAAAAATGAGGGGGAACTAAAATTTACAATGTCATATATTGAGATTCCGGCATTTTTAAATTCGTGACAATGCAACAGTATTCAGGTGGTTCCGACTTCAGAATTGTACGGGAATGTGAATCTGATTGTGGATGAAAGCTTCAGAGTTCGAGATTTTCTGAGAGGGTGAATCTAATTGTGGACAAATGCTTTGGAGATTAGTATACATTACCAGATGATTTGTTATCCAATGAAGATTTGCCGATTGTGGAGATTATCATTTACACGGATCTATCATTCTTGAAGGTGCTAAACGTTGATCACGGAAAACGGGATTTCAGATCTTTAGGGGGAATCACAGATTTGACATTAACCAGTGGGGTATTTGAAGTTTCTATCAATTGCTGGTTGAGTTTTTGTACATTACTTAGATCGAGCAAGCGGAATGTTAGATCGTGGTGCTGAAATGATATATCAAAAACTGAACGCGGATGTGGTTAAAGCTGAACAGAGAATGCTGCAATGATTAGTTTTAAATTGGTGATTGGTCGTGAAGATTGCAGTTTAGCAAATCAGAGGAGGAGTCGTGAACTGTGCAATAGAGACCTGAAGATACATTTCAGGGGAAATGTGTTCAAACACTGTCAAAAGCAAACCCGGATCATCAATCAAGGGGGAATCGATTGAAGATTTTAAGATGCCTGATTGAAGTCGCAGGATATGAGAAGTTATAGAATATTCAAACACAGCTCAAGGTTTTCAACATGATGATTTGACAGTGACAGCTAAGGGGGAATCTGTTGGTGCATATTTTGTATGTCTGCCACTGTGCGAATAGCTAGATAGAGCGTATGTTGAATATTGTATAGAATAGGGTGAAATCCAGTACGAACCAAAGGTTTTGTGATGTAACAGCCCATTCGTACGAAGGGACAACATAGTGGGTTCGTAACTGGATGTCCAAGATTATCTTCGTATGAAGGCATCCATAGTGGATTCGTAAGAAGGCAACATGCCTATATATAGGATGCTTGGGTCTTGGGTTGGACAAGCTTTTAGTCCCTAAGGGGAAATGTTGTCCAACTGGTTTCGCGGTGTTGTAACGGTTGATTATCAATAGAAACCAGATTATAAGTGACTGTTCGTTGTCGTTTCTCTCTTCTACTCATTTCTTATCACTGAACCGATCATCTCGGGACCAAAACTCTGTCAAATTCGACGTTTCCTGGACTATCAACAGTTGTTTCATAAGAATGAGAAGTCTGATGTCAACGACATGCTTATACAGTAGCAGATATTGACTCTTTGTAATTTGGAGGAGCAAATTCTTCAAAAAACCTGCTATTCATAATAAGATATTCTAGAATATTTTGTCTTTGCAATCATCTGTTCACCCTTAAACCAACCTTTAATCCTATTAAACCTCTGTTGACTTACCAAACATCTGTTCAGGCACAATTCAAGGTCAACATAATCTAAATCAAACTCAGACACAATTTCACATCTACTCCAATATCGATCTGCAATCCTCAGATGATATTCAAAACTATATAATAACACTTATGCTTGTTAAAATAAGTAAAAGTAAAATGCGACAACAAACATTAATAGGATTAAAATTTATTCATGACATTAAAAGATCAACAACTACATCAAATACTGAACAACGAAACTTTCAAATCTAACAATAACAACCAGAAATTTAAGAATCTAACAACAAGAATTAAGAAATTTTAGCTTCAACTCCATCAAATACTGAACCTCTCGATGTATATCCTTGAGCATCGCCATGAACTCCACGTCTCTATCACCGCACTCTATATTACTGACAACACAAAGGTCATGAACGAAAGTTGAAGGCATCCGCATCAGGTTTCTGGAAACCTGGTCTCTCGTGAACAGACCAAGGTGTAGTCCATCAAAACATCTCTTCAGCTCTTGAAGAGTAGCCATATCCTCATACACCTGTTCCTCGATTTGCTTGATAAAGCGCTGCTTTAAATCATTAGACTCTGCGGAAGTGTATGACTCCATTTTAAGTTATATTTTACTCAAATGATGTGAAAGAAGGATATCTTAGTAGCAAAACATGATGAAAAATAGGTGAAGTGGCAATGATATTATATAGTGAAATATCTAACAGCCCAAGAGGTCAGATTTAAACTCAAAGTATATTTAATAATCTAATCCGGAAAAACGTGTATATTTAATATAAACATATTAATTTATATTTCAAAACAACAACCTTTTAATGCAATAACTTTTTAAAACCTCAACTTTTATGGGAAAGCTATAAAATTAAATATCAAGAAACCCAAGGGACAAATTTTAAACCTTCAAAGAAAAAAACAGGTTATCATAACTACAAATAACCTCTTCATTTACCATATAGACGCATTTTAAACACTATAAAAGACTGATGATTAGTTTGATTCAAAACATCAAAAAATTGTCTTTTAAATCATCGTCTGTCAAAAAATAAATCAAAATCAGCAAAAGCATCAAAAATCTAGATGGCAAACAGATGCTTCTACCACTGGTCAGACACCATCGATGTTAAAAGGCAATTCTCTATCTGGTCACTCAAAGAAAAGAGATCAGATGAAGAACTAAACAGAAAAGTCGTCATCATCAATGATAATAATTACAAGAAAACCTGGAACATCATCGGATTGCTTGATGAAGTCCTCCACTCTCCTCCATCAGATTTCAAGAACAATGCAGAAGAGTTTATGACTCAATTACTAAAACAAGATCAGAAAATCTGCGACATGCTAGCCGATCTGCAAATCAAAAGAGAGAATGAAATGCATGGAGAAATGCGAGAGTCTACGAAATTCTAGCAAATGTTAATTGTAGTGTGTAACATTTTATGCATATTTCAGTAAATTTTTTATATTTCTAAAATGTGACTGTTAATAAAAATTATCACCATTATGAACAGTTGTTTCTTCATAATCCATTTCAATTAGTATAACTACAGTTAAAAAATAAGCCACAAATGCCGCAACCCCCGACCCCTGCACCGGGAGGCGGGCGGTCGCGAGCTCGCAGTGCAGGTGGTATTGGTGTTTATCAATTTGGCAGCGGAAATTTCATCAGGACCGTAGTTAGGAAATAGTTTATCAGAGTAAAACACCACACTTTTATAATTAATAAATATATGGGAAAAACCCAAGTTTCCATTACAAACATGTTTTTAGGGATAATCCCTAATTTATTGAAATAAAACTTCTTTCTTGTTTAGGATAACTTTTATAGCCACTTTTCCAAGCCTTCAGTGCTCTCCAACTGGCTTCTATTTAGCTTTCACATTATGTTACCTGAAACTGGTTTTAAAAAAGTTTTATCAGCAAGAAATACTGGCGAGTGAATCCCAGTTTAATCAAAACAAGTTTTATCATTTTACAGCATTGAGGGCAATCCACAATTACATTTGTTTACATCTACTTTAATTACCACCCACGGTATTGTCAATCCTGACTTGTAGTCATGCTACTACTCACAGTGTAGTAACAAGTTATGTATACAAAACCCCAACATACCAACAGTAATTGCAGAATCACAAATACTCAATCACTATTAAATATAATTTAAAACAATTGAGGTTTTGTAAAAACAGTTTACAAAAAGAGGAATTACTCACATTGCTATTTTAGATAATTCCTGGTGACTTCCTGGTTATAATCTATTTAAAATGAATAATGCAGGGTTATTATATCCTCCCCTTGTTTTAGAACTCGTCCTCGAGGTCTACTGAAACAAGCGTGGATATTTCCTTTGCCTTTCTGATTCGAGCTCCCAAGTGTATTCTGGTCCTCTCTTGGAATCCCATTTCACTTTGACTAGAACTAATCTCTTGTGTTTGAGATTTTTTATCTTCCTGTCTTTAATCTATAGGGGTTTCTCTCCAAACTTAAGTTTCTCGTTTACCTCTATATCCTTAAGAGGTACTACTAATGATTCATCTGCTAAGCACTTCTTGAGATTGCATACATGAAATACATCATGTATTCCTGCCATCTCCTCTGGCAGTTGTAGCTGGTAGGCTACTGGTCCTATCCTTTTAATAATCTCAAAAGGTCCAACATACCTGGGGCTTAGCTTCCCTCTTTTTATGAATCTGACCACTCCTTTCCATGGAGAAACTTTTAATAATACTTTATCTCCTACTTGAAATTCCAACGGTTTTCGTCTGTTGTCAGCATAGCTCTTTTGACGATCGTGTGCTGCTTTTAATCTTTCCTTGACTTGAATAATCTTGTCCGTTGTTTCTTGCACTATCTCTGGTCCAGACAGTTGCTTTTCTCCAATTTCTGCCCAACAAACCGGGGTTCATCACTTTCGTCCATAAAGTGCTTCAAATGGTGCATCATTGATACTGGTATGATAGATATTATTATAGGAAAATTCTATTAATGGTAAATGATCGTCCCAATTTCCTCCGAAATCAATCACACAAGCTCTAAGCATATCTTCCATGGTCTGAATTGTCCTTTCGCTTTGTCCACCCGTTTGAGGATGATAAGCAGTACTTAGATTTAACTTGGTTCCCATTGCTTTTTGGAAACTTGTCCAAAAATGAGAAGTAAAACGGCTATCTTTATCAGAAAAAATAGATAAAGGAATTCCATGTAATGAAACTATTTCAATTATATATAACTTGGCTAATTGTTCCATACTGAAAGTTTCCTTCATTGGTAAGAAATGAGCAGACTTGGTTAATCTTTCTACAATCACCCAGATTGTATCGTTACCTTTTCGTGTCCTTGGTAATTTAGTAACAAAGTCCATTGTTATTAATTCCCATTTCCATATTGGCATTTCTAGTTGTTTCAATAAACATGAGGGTTTCTGATGTTCAGCTTTAACCTGTGAACAGGTTAGACACTTGGCAACATAGGGGGCTATATCCTTTTTCATTCCTATCCACCAGAAATTTTTTCTTAAGTCTTGATACATTTTATCACTTCCGGGATGTATCGTATATTTAGACTTGTGGGCTTCTTCTAAAATTTGGTGGCGTAGGTTTCCTTGCTTGGGTATCCAGATTCTTTTCTTATGGAATCTCCAAATTCCATCTGTCCCTTGTCCTAATTCCTTAATCATTCCTTTTAATTTTTCTGTATCGTCCTTGATTACTGATTCATGTACTTCTCCAATTTGCTCATTTAAATCTACATGCAGATTTAACTTAAGAGAACGTACTCTTTTTGGCTTTTCATGATACTTTCGACTTAAACCGTCAGCTACTACGTTAGCCTTTCCCGCATAATACTGGATATTACAATCATAATCACTAAGAATTTTCATCCATCGCCTCTGTCTCATATTTAACTCCTTTTGCCCAAAAACATATCTTAGACTCTTATGATCGGTGAAAATGGTAAACTTGCTACCGTAAAGATAATGTCTCCAAATTTTAAGGGCAAAAATTATGGCTCCTAACTCTAGATCATGGGTTGTGTAATTCTCTTCATGGTTCTTAAGTTGTCTAGAGGCATAGGCTAATAACCTTTTGACGTTGCATTAACACACATCCATAACCTAACTTAGAAGTGTCACAATAGACTACAAAGTCTTCAGTTCCTTCTGGTAACGCGAGTATAGGTGCGTTGGTTAATCTTTGCTTAAGGATTCTAAAAGATTCTTCCTGTTTTGGTCCCCATTCAAACTTAACTGATTTACAGGTTAGTTTTGTTAAAGGAATAGCTATTCTAGAAAAATCTCGGATAAACCGTCTATAATACCCTGCTAATCCAAGAAAACTTCTCACTTCCGTCGGTGACTCAGGGACTTTCCATTTAGTAATCGCCTCGATCTTTGTGGGATCCACATGAATTCCTTAATGATTAACTAAATGTCCAAGAAATTGCACTTCTTCTAACCAAAATTCACATTTTGAGTATTTCGCGTAAAATTTTTCTATTCTTAATAATGTAAGGAGTGCATGCAGATGCGCTGCATGTTCCTCTTTACTCTTAGAGTAAATGAGAGTATCATCTATAAAGAGAATTATGAATTTATCCAGATATGGTTTACATATTTTGTTCATCATGTCCATAAATGCAGCTGGGGTATTGGTTAAACCAAATGGCATGGCTGTAAATTCATAATGACCATACCTTGTCCTAAAAGCAGTTTTAGGAATGTCCTCTTCCTGTACTTTCAGTTGATGATATCCTGAACGTAAATCGATCTTAGAAAAGAATCGAGCTCCTTGAAGTTGATCGAACAGATCATCGATTCGCGGTAGTGGGTACCGATTTTTAATGGTGACCTTGTCCAGTTCTCGGTAATCAATGCAAATACGCATTGACCGTCCTTCTTCTTGACAAACAAGATTGGTTCTCCCCATGGCGATGAACTAGGCTGTATGAACCCTTTCTCCAGAAGTTCGTCTAACTGTTTCTTTAGTTATTGCATCTCTGCTGGTGCTAAACGGTAAGGTGCCTTGGCAATCGGTGTTGTCCCTGGTAGTAGATGAATTCTGAATTCAACTTCTCTATCTGGTGGTAGTCCAGGTAGCTCTTCTGGGAAAACATCTAAGAATTGAGATACTACGGGAATATCTTTCAATTCTTTTCCTTTGGTGTTAATGATTATAGAAATCATATACACTAGTGATCCTTTCCTTGCATAGCTTGCTGTTTTCATCACAGAGATGAATTTTGTGGATCTAGTTAGCTTGTCTCCTTTAATTGTGATCTTTCCACCTTTTGGTGAATTTACTTGTATTGACTTTTGATCACAGAGAATACTGGCTTTATTGGCTATTAACCAATCAATTCCTAATAGACATCAAATCCAGCCAGATTCATTGGATAAAGGTTAGCAATAAATTTATGGTTTAAAATCTCTATTCTTGCACCCTGCAAGATTTTTGAAATCTTAATGGATTCTCCATTTGCCGTTTCTACCAAAAATTCTTGTTGAAGTTTAGTTAATGGTTGATTGAGAAGTTTGCAGAATGAAGTATTAATAAAACTTTGGTTCGCACCAGAGTCAAATAATACTTTAGCAAAAATATCATTAAATAAAAACGTACCGGCAATCACGTCCGGAATCATCTTGGCTTCTTCAGTTGTCAAAACAAACGCTCTAGCATTCTTGGTAGTCTTGTTGTTTGTTGCTGGAGCTAGTTTCGGACAGTTTGGTTTGATATGTCCATTTTCTCCACAATTGAAGCATATCTCATTACTGGGTTTCTTCCTGCAGTCTTCTTCCTTGTGTTCAGGTATTTTGCAGAAGTTGCAGTATATGGAGCATCTTCCTGAATGCTTCTTCTTGCAATGCTTACAGTTGGAATTACCGTAGCAGTACATGGAACATCTTCCTGATTGTCGACTGCTCCATTTATAGGATGGAAACAGGGGGTTCTCGCGCTCCGCGAGAGAAACAAGAGGGGCCTTCGCGGCCCGCGAGGCCTTCTAGGGTAGGCCCTAGCTTTGCTGAGTTGACGACTAGCTTCGACACGACTGGGACACGTGGCATCACAGGGTTACGCCTGATGTCTGACTTGTCACGCCCCGCGACTCATTCCCCCAAACGGGTCGCGCCCCGCGAGAACTTACTAGATTTTGTTTTATTTGATTTTTGTAAAAGTTAAGGTATTTCGGGGCCGTTTTTTCGTACACGGGGTGTATTTTAAGACGTATAGGGGTGCTTTAAGAATTTTAGGAGGGTTGTTATAACAAACCTAACATGCAACTCTCGCATCAAAAAAGGTAGCACAAGCAACTTTCAACGATGTTGCAACAATGATATTGCAACAATAATGTTGAAACGTTGATGCGTGATGGGAAGCTTCAATGGAACGATGATCTTGGAACAATGATATTAGAACAATGATGTGTAAAAGAATCGACAAATGTTCGAACAAAGATCTGTAATCGGAGATTAACCGGGTGACATGAGAGCTATGCATTTGAGAGAGATGGATATGCTCACGGATATGAGTGAGAGAGATGGATTGAAATTTAAATGTGGAGCCAGATTCATATATGTCATGTATATATATGGTTTGAATTTTGAATTTTGAATCTGGAGCCACAATTTTGAATTTTGAATCTGGCAGAGGTTTTGTATAGATGAATAGGCAGAGTTTTGATTTTAAAGTGATGCAATAATAATATGGCCAGAGTTTTGAATATGGGCAGAGATTTAAATGAAATTTAAAGTGATTTTATATATTAAGCTTTATGATGCAATAATTACATAAGAAATGTATTGTTGGACAACCTCTATGGCTGCCACCTCAACTTTTCTTATGTAATCGAGTTTTCTTCTTTTATAGAAAGTATAGATATTATTATTTGATTTTTTATTGATGTTTAAGCTTGTTAGTTACTTTGTTATGATTCTATCTTTAGTTTTAATATTTAATAGACAGTTTATCAAAATAATTAGTTGGTTATATTTATCATTAGTGATTTAATACACTGAAAAATGTTATTCACCAAATAATTTATTCTTGGTATAAATTCTTTTACTGAGAAGATCCACTCCCCTCTCAAACTTGATTTAACTGGAATTATATATACAAATTTAAACAACAAGAAATCTCAAATGTACGTAAACCCATTTTACTCGGGGACGGATTTGATGAATTATTTCTATAATGTTAATTAATTAGAGTCACATTACTATATAAAGAAGATGGCTTTCGGTTATTTAATACATATACAAAAGATGTTATTCATCATTTGCTTTCGTAAACTATATTTTTTTTGTACAATTATGTATAATTTTTTTCTTGACATTTCGTTAATTATATAAAATTATGTATAAATTTCTTTCTTGTCATTTCGTTAAATTTGTTTACTACGAAGTTGCATTCAAAGTAGAGTGTTTTTTGTATCATAGGTTCTACAAATGCATATGCACCGATACCTTAACGAACCGTTTCTCACCGAACAATATCGATGCCGGAGTTGTTATTAGTATTCGCTCTATGCTTTTCAATTTAATGTAAAACACATTTCAATACTCTTTTAAGCATATCTCAACTTTATTAATTTTTTTCTCTTTCCATTGCTACAGTGAATACCAATATCATAACAAACTGAATCAAATTGATACCCGACCGAATTTCGTCCCCTAACAAAAATCCCACCAGTAATGGCATAAATTAATATTATTAATGCAGGTTGAAAAGACCCTTGTATATCTTTCTAGAGGATATGTTCTGTTCTTATCATTGGTGATATAAAGAGATGCCTAGAAAGAGGCCACGTATATCATAGATGCGTAACACGTGTGACGACATCGGTTCAAACACCCATAACCCTCCTCTTTTTCCTCTCCTATGAACCGGTATCTGAAAACCAGACAACACCGGATTGGTTCAAACTGAAACGTGGCGATATGACCAAACATCTTAGTCACGCTTGTTCCACAAACAGCAAGAAAGTATAATGTGGGTCCACTGTCAAGATTTTTAGCCAATCAGATTGCAAGAAGTGTCCCTTACAGGGGGCACGTAAGCTACTACTCCTGGAGATTCGTGTTAAAATTAGATTTTTTTGGGTTTCCTGATAAGGCAAGTTGGGGTCGGGTTATCGGGTTAAACGGGTCCAGATGTGGACACGTGGTCCAATCTGGTTTTTCCTTGGGTTCTTTTCGTTTTGTTGTATCTGGGTTTTGATTCTTGACGATGAGACCTCAGGGATTCTACCACGTTTTGGTTTTGGTTATCGCCTTAGTGACGGACTCAGCCTTAGTGACGGACTCAGAATTTTTTTTATTACAGTTTATTTTCTTATATAAAATTTTTTCACAAACAAACATTAAAATTTTCAGGTCGATTATCGTAGCCGGGTCGGGTCAGGGCTAGGAAATAATGTAAAAACCTTTAGTGGACATGAAACCACTACATTATTAAGAAACATATTTAAGCATCACGTTATCAGACAGTGGTGATTAATAAGTTGTTTGTAACCAATAGCTACCTAAACAACACAATTACTTTACATAACTTCAAAATTTTGTTTAAGTTTTTTTTTTTTTAAGCTTTTTTTATGAACGCCACTATATGTTGGAAGTTTTATTTGGTAATCAAATGCGAAATAAAATCATTCGGAGATATTAAATTTATCATTTTAAAGAAGCAAATTAGAGGGTTAGTGGACGGTTGTGTTGTTTTAAAGTACTAATTTAATTTTAATGAAAAAAATAAACTAAAAAGAAGAGATGGAAGACTTGAACTTGAGACCTATTTTTGGAATAAAAGGAGATTTACCAACACACCATCTTCGTTTTTAATACTATATGCGGTCCAACTAATTTGTTTTATTGGCTCCTTAAAAAAATTAATATACCGGTTCTTCTATTTTTTTAAAAAATATTGGGGTCCATGGACTCCGACGCGTACCATATGGGTCCGCTCCTGTCTGTGTTATATGGACTCACAAGTTAACCTTGGTGGTATATATACCAATTAAAAATTAATTGACTTTTTTTTTAATAATCTCTATTTTTATTTCTAAAATCTATATAAATCCTTTTAAATTAATTATTTTGGTTTACTTTTTTTTTTCAGGTGCTATAATTAATTATTTTGGTTTACTTTGTCTGCCCAACATACTCTTTAATTTGACATTTTTTTCCCTTTTTTTCAGAAAGAACTAAACTTTTATTTAGTTGTTGGGTAGAGCACTGAACATCTAACTCATAATTAGAATCTTTGTGTATTCTGTGTACAAAGATTCATTTGGTTCGTGACTTCGTGTATACATCACATGACTACTAAATTTTTAATTATTTGTAATTTCATATTCTTGTTAATTCTATATATATTAGCAAAAGGTTTGATATTATGTTGGATTATGAAAGAGTCGTCTTCCAAGAACGCCAAAAATATTTTAGATTCTTGTATGTTTTTATGGCCTCTAACCTCAAAGTAAATTTTCTAGGATTTGATATAAGTTGGGGCTTGACAGCTCGTGACGTGTACATACTTATTTTCCAACTTCAAATCCCCTTTTTAAAGTTATGAACTTACTTATGCTAGAAGGTGAGAATTATTTTGGGGATCAAAGAAGTCTTTCTAGTTTCTTGTAAACAACACGGAATCAACATGATCTTTATTGAAATTACTGAAGTAAAACAGAAGTATTGAGACAAAGATAATATGAGAAAGATACAAGGCGCCGTGACAAGGCAGATTATCAACAAGATAATCTGCATACAATAATAATCAACACAAAAAACTCTCGAACAGATAAAGATTGTTGCTGAATGTTCTAGAGAGAAACCGGAAAGAAGCTGAGAGAGAGAAGTATGCTCGTATGATTTCTGGGATCCCAAGGAAGCCAAATAAATAGGGACAAACCCATAGGGTTTACGCGCATAGAAGCAGCCCACCAGCAACAGGAAGCAGCCCACCAGCAACAGACTTTAGCCCAACAGAAGGAACATGAGCCCAACAACCACAAAGAGCCCAGCAGAACATGAAAAGAAAAGGAAAAATATAAGGAACGATAATATAGAGAAAATATGGAATTGTAATATTTTAACACCCCCCCCCCCCTCAATTCATATGTTGAGAAGTTGACAAACCTTTTCATGAGGGCCGGGAGATAGACCCTTGGAAAGGACATCAGCAGCTTGATCTTCTGATTAACACCAACTGTTCAAATAATTCCTTTAGCAATTTTTCTCCTAAGAAGAAAAGGTCAATCTCAAAGTGTTTGGTACGCTCATGAAAGACAGGGTTGGCGGCAATGGAAATGGAAGCCGTATTATCGCAACACAGCTGGACAGGAAGCTTAGAATCAATCTTTAATTCCCTTAAATGGTTTGAGATCCAAATAATCTCACATGTAGCAGCACATATGGATCGATATTCTGCTTCAGCAGAAGACCTTGAGATGGTGGACTGCTTTTTACTTTTCCATGAAACAAGATTATTCCCTAAGAACACACAAAAACCAGTAACTGATTTTCGAGAACTTAGGCATTTAGCCCAGTCCGAATCAGAAAAGGCTTTTATATTTAAAGATTCTCCCTTTTTAAACAGAATTCCTTTTCCAGGAGCACCTTTTAAATACCTTAAAAGCCGTAAAGCAATTTTGAAATGAGCTTGTAAAGGAGAATGCATAAATTGGCTAAGATAATGCACAGAGTATGCTATGTCTGGCCTAGTGTGTGAGAGATAGATCAATTTACCCAAAAGTTTTTGATAAACTGTTATATTGGTTAAGGGTTGATTATCCTTCTCACAAAGATGAGATAAAACATGATTTGCCTTGATTGGACAACTGACTGGTTTATAACCAGTCATTCTGAATTCAGCAAGCAAATCTAAGCAGTATTTCCTTTGGGTTAAGCATAAGCTAGTTGAGTTTCTTATAACTTCAATACCCAGAAAATATTGCAATTTTCCCAAATCTTTTATAAGAAACTTTGATTTGAGTAACTGTTTGATGTCATTAATTTGTTTTGAACAATTAACAGATATAATAATATCATCTACATAGACATGAAGGACAATAAAAACAGTGTCTTTTGTCATGACAAACATGGAGTGATCACACTTACTCTGTTCGAAACCAAGATCGACAAGAACATACACAAGTTTCTCATTCCACATCCTAGGTGCTTGTTTCAATCCATACAAGGATTTTTTTTTTAATTTACAAACTTTAGGCTCGCAAGAAGGATTATAACCATCAGGTAAGCACATATAAATTTCTTCATTAAGGTCACCACATAGAAACGCATTGTTAATATCAAGCTGATATATGTAGGATAGTGTTTCGACCCGAACGAGTCGTTCAGAGGAGTTTTGATCAGATACAGGTGCGGAAAACAAGTATCTGACTTAGAAACAGCTAGCAAATGTAGGACCGTTTTGAAACCTGTCGAGTCGATCAGAAGAGTGCTTAGACTAGATCAGAGGCGGAACTCATTGATTTAGTCTTCGTAAAGCTTGATTTCACTACTTAACGTCTCCTTTATTGATTATATGACAAATATACAAGACTCGGAGACAAACGGGCAGAGCTTCGCCGTTTCACACACATATACCGTTACTAGAACCGCTCATATGACACACATATATATAGGCTCTATGGTTCGCTTATATGGACATGTCCATATAAGCGGACCATTCATCATGTCACAAGAGCGAACCAACTAAGTGACATATGAGCGAACCTATGAAGAACATATAAGCGGACCAACTCATCTACCCTATAAGCGAACCTATCTAATACAAGTTTTCTCGTTTTCCGTTCACAATACAATCAGCCCTACCCTAAGACTCGAACGAAGATGTAGTCGACAGACAACTGCACCAACAGATTCCCCCTTGAATGTTGACGGAATCTTCAGTGAGAGTCTTCAATCATTCACAGCTCTTCAATCTTGTTCGATCTTCTTCAGGAACTCTGCCTGGAATCATATCTTTTTCAGGAACTTCATCCTGGAATCATGTGCCTGGATCTTTCTCTGTCTCTAACTTTCATCAGACTCCCCCTATCAACGAGCTGGGATCGCTGTCTGGCATTTGTTATCACCATTGAAATCAAATCCTGGCTTTATCAGTTTAAGCTCTCCTCAGGTTCTGCTATACCTCCTGGCTTTCCGTAGCAACAGGATCAGAAACCTGCAACACTCAAACACTCTATTACAAACCAAAATAATTGTGATTCAACTTAATGAATCAACTAAGCATTTGAGACAATTTACTATTTAAACCCTGATCATAAATTTGAAACATTCCAATTTTTGATTCAACCTAATGAATCATTTTAAACATTTCAAACCACTTAACCAACCTGTCTGTTCATCAGGTTTAGCCTTTGAGATTTTGAAAATCAGCTCTTCAACATCAGTTGTCGAGAATCTTTTTGGATTTTTCAAAATATGAAACGTAAATACAAAGAATTAAATGCAGAAATGAAATATATACAAACATATTTTTGTGAGTTCGTGCAAGAGGATCATATCAGCGGCTGACTAGACACTAGCACCGTTAAGCTGTTATTTCATTTTAAGCTTTTAAACAGTTCGCGTTGATTGTCGATATATTGATCCACTTAAATTCTCACAAAATGTTCAACCTATTCGGGATACAGATTTAGTGTTTTTAGAACTTAAACATCTACATGTGTCCCACCTCAGTATATACTCCCGTATCCAGACCCCAGTATTCAGTCTTACAGGTGAGTATACCACAGCTGATATCTGTTAAGGGGTTATGTGCGAGGGCCGTGAGAGCTCAGGTCGATACTTCCGTATACGCAGAGAGATGACGGCTTCGACTTTAAGGTGGGTCCCCTTTAGAGGATCTTTTTTACAACAGCAAAGATTATCAATTTTATTGTTTAATCAGATTGCTGAGGGCTAGCTTATATTTCAAAACTTTTTGCAGAAAGTATTATCCGGGGACTAGGTCAGTACTTCCATACAGCAGAAGTCCCGGGATAATACCCCAGATATCACTGAGCATAAAGACCTAGTATCTTAGAATACGGGACCCTTCAAACAGGATTTCAGGGGTTACCTATATATCCTGGAGGTGTTCCCCACGTAGACGCAAGTGAAATTTATGTTTATATCCCAAACTGATCTACTAAATCTGTGAAAACCTATCGACACATCTTTAACGAGACTGCTTAATTGCATTTATACATTACAAATCTTTAGCGTACTGTGCCAGTCTAGCTGATGTACTATCATTTCCTCTTATTCGCACCAAAAACTCATTTTCAATTTTTCAATGTTTTTGACATTTTCAAATTTTCTAATTTTTTTTTTTAAAAATTTTACTCCCCCTAAAATCAAAATATGTTTCAATTTTGATTTTCTGGGAAAATCTGAAACAAACTGTACAAACATGACAACATGATGAGAATCACTTCAATTCTCCATCCACTTGGCGTAAACAATCAGAACTCCCCCTCACAACAAACTATTTTCCCATTATGATTTCAAAACACTTAAGTTTGTTTTAATCAAAATGGTTTTTCCGGAAAATATAAGTTTGTTTACCACACAGTTTAGGTACGGGGTTACTTCATCATCTTGTTTTCTACACAAAAATAGGAAAATCCAAGTACAAGTTAATGTCCTTGATTTACCATTTGCAGTTCAGAATCCTTTGTACCACTTGCAAAACATAAACTCGTCTAATACCACTTGTAAGAAAAACACATACAAACCTTTTTACCATTTGTATGATTGACGGTACCGAATAGTTTTTGAGAAAGATGCCGATTCATGATCCACGATATCATCTTGGGATCTCCGGCAATTCCTGCACAAATCTTAAACACTAATTTAGAAAGATGCCGATTCATGATCCACGATACCAACTTGGGATCTCCGGCAAGTCAGGGTTTTTCATTTGAAAAGATTCACCCAAGCCTGACTAGCCTTGGGTGATTTCGAATTCTTGTTCAACAATGGTGGAAAATTTGCATCATCCATTGTTAAACTAGAACTCTCCTTTTTTACCTCAACCAATGGCTCCTCTGGCTTTGACGAACCAGAATCATTGCCTGAGCGTGGCTTGTCTGACTTAGATGAGCCAGATTCATCGCCGACACTTTTCTTCTTCTTCTTCTCTCTCTGTTCTATCCTCAGATTTGTATCTGATGAATTCGTCTTGCTAGACTTTTCAATCGAAGAAGTCGATTCATCAGAACTCTTATTTTTCCCAACAGATGAACCCGAGGACAAAATCTTCTCCAGATATTCTCTTGCTTTCTTTCTTTTCTTCCTCAGTCTGTCTTTCTGCCCCTGTGAAAGTTTAACTTTCTTTTCTTGAATTGACTGTTCTTGAACTTTAGGTTTCAGAACCTTCTGTTCCTGGGGCTTGACTTTGACTGGAATCTTTGCCGATTTTTGAGAATTAGCCCTCCATCTTTCATTCGATCTCCTTGGGCAATCTCGGGCAACGTGACCTTTGATGTTGCAGTTAAAGCACCTCCTGGTCTCATAACTCCAATACTGGCAGTTAACAGCAATGTGTCCGTGATATCCGCAGCTGTAACACACTCTGTTATCGTACCAATCACCATTTTGAGTCCAAACGCTCAGATCAAAGCATTGTTTGGCTTGGTGATATTCCTTTCTCAAATTTGCTGGATTTGGCTTTGAAGCACTGTGGTCCATCCTGCACCACTTATTACCAACATTTTTTGAGTTTTCATTTTTTACTTTTTGTAATTTTTCATTTCGGTTGGATGCTCGATCTGATGAACTTTTATTAACTTTTTGTTTCTGTTCCACTTTCTTCTTCAAAGGTTTTTGCTTAGAGTATTCTCCCTTTTCAGTCGATTGCAGAACAGTTTTCTGAAACTTTTCCTTTTTATCATCAGATTTTTCACCACAATCTTTAACTTTGACTTTGTCAAAGTTTGTGACATTGTCACTTATTGGAACAGAATTGATTGGTTTTGGACAGGGAAAATTCAAACTGTCTGATTTAGTCACAAAACCTATCAATTTCTTCTCAAGTTCATCAATTTTGTTCCTCGAATTCTCAGCTTCACTTTCAAGCTGCGATATTCTCCCAAAATGAGACTTGATTGTTTTCTCATTATCATTCTTCAAATTTTCAAGAACAGATTTTTCATTCATCAAAACTTTTATCTGTTCCTGAAATTTTGATTCATTCGCTTTCAGATTCTTGTTTTCAAGCTTAATCCAGAAATCTAAATCTTCTGAAGATTTCTGTTTGCTTTCAAGCTCTTTTTCCAACTCTTTGATTTTCTTTTGAGCACGTTCACCTTCTTTTTCCAAATTTATAATTTTCTGAAGATGAGAATTGATCAATTTTTGCTTCTCAATGTTATTTTGACTAAAAACATTTCTCTCATCTTCAAGAATTTTCATTTGGTTTTGAAATTCTTTTTCACTTCTTGATTTTTCCATTTCAAAATCCTTAATTTTTCCTTCAAAAACTTTTACTTTTTCTTTCAACTTTTTGTTTTCAAATGTCAAACTGTTCATGTTACTTAACAGTTTGTCATTTTCAGCTTTCAACTTCTCACAATTTTCCTTCAAAATAAGAATCTGCTTTTCATCAGTTTGTTTTTCTTCTTTCAACTTCTTGACTTCTGATGTCAAACTTTCCGCATCCTTCCAGAGTTTGTCATTTTCAGTCTTGAAGCTGTCACATTTTGAGCATACTGATGCAGAACTTGAAGAGTCATTCTTCACAGATTCTTCAATCTTTGATTCTTGATCTTTTACCGTCTTGTATGTTCCTGCACCAAAAAGTTTAACAAAATTAAAAGGATTCATACTTTCATCAATATAACATTTTCTTTTAATATCATATTTCAGAATCCTCTTTGTTGCAAGACATATCTGAACTCTTTTATCGATTTCTGTAATCACATCTAATTCTAATTCTTGTAAATTCTTTCGTATCTCATTCAAAAATTCCCTTCTTTTCTTTTCTTCCTTACGACATTCTGCATAAACCTCATTAAAGAACTGATGTGGATTAAGCTCTTGGAAAAAATCTTTTCCTTTTAGCTCAACCATGAATTCATCCCATTTAGCAGGTAATGCAGTTGTCAATTTCAATATATGTTCATCAGTTGACATTCTACTACCCGTTCTCCACAAATTGTCCGTTAGAACTTTAAATCTTGCTTCCATCTCATTCAATGTTTCATCCTTTTGACATATGAAAAGTTCAAAACTTTTAACCCAGATGTCCGTACTCACATTCCTATAATTAGTATCCACAGTTCTCATATACCAATTATTCAAGCTTCCAAGCTCATTATTTTCTTGTTCATCAAAAATCATTTCTATCATCGTTCGAATAAACTCGACAAATCTTTGTTCTTAAAAGCGAAACTGTTCAAAACCACAAAAGCGGACCAACTTGTGTTCAAATAAGTGAATCAACCTACTGACAAACGAGCGGATCTAATTTTGTTCAGTTGAGCGGACCAAACAGTGTTCAGATAAGCGAACCAGAATCTGTCACTACGAGCGAACCTGACAAAACACTACCACTGGAGCGAACCTGTTAGTATCTTGGAGCGAACCAACTATCAATTTGGAGCGAACCAGATAAGAACTTGTTCACACGAGCGAACCAGACAAGCGAATCTATTTAGGGTTCGTTCGAGCGGACCTACTTTCGAACATGTTTTGACCCATTTTTAAGCTGTATTTTGGCCTGAAATTTTCAAGGGTTTGTCTATGTCCAATAATACATGATCTGTGAAATTTTTGTCCAATTTTGACCGTTAAAACTCTCTGAACTATGAAAGAAGGTGTAGAAATCAGAATTTATGAGCGAAAACGAGCTAAACGGTAAGAACTCTTCTTCCTGAGCTCTGATACCACTTGTAGGACCATTTTGAAACCTGTCGAGTCGATCAGAAGAGTGCTTAGACTAGATCAGAGGCGGAATTCATTGATTTAGTCTTCGTAAAGCTTGATTTCACTACTTAACGTCTCCTTTATTGATTATATGACAAATATACAAGACTCGGAGACAAACGGGCAGAGCTTCGCCGTTTCACACACATACACCGTTACTAGAACCGCTCATATGACACACATATATATAGGCTCTATAGTTCGCTTATATGGACATGTCCATATAAGCGGACCATTCATCATGTCACAAGAGCGAACCAACTAAGTGACATATGAGCGAACCTATGAAGAACATATAAGCGGACCAACTCATCTACCCTATAAGCGAACCTATCTAATACAAGTTTTCTCGTTTTCCGTTCACAATACAATCAGCCCTACCCTAAGACTCGAACGAAGATGTAGTCGACAGACAACTGCACCAACAGCAAATCACTTTAAACACCTCTTTGTATTGATATCTGACAGATTGCATCCAAAACTCACACCGGCAGCACTTCGGCGTGGTATATAAGGCAATGTTACATGGTTTCGCTCATAAGCCCCTTTATATAGTGCTTGAGGTTTCGGTCCAATGTACAGGACACATGAGCGAAACCCTCAATGACACATAAGCGAAACTTCATGTTGACACATAAGCGAAACCTCACCTATGTCCCTATGAGCGAAACCCTTATCCTAATTACATACATTTTCTAGTTTCTCGTAAAACGTGCCCTGATCTAACAATCTAAGACTAAGACTCGATACAAGACGAAGTCGACAGATGTAGTGCACCAACAGACTCCCCCTCAGATGTTGACGAGTCAACTATCGAGTCACAACAATGCTGTGTCTTCACTTCTTCAGTCTTAATCCGTCTCTAGGCTTCTTCTCTCTCTATCTTCATCTCTTTCTCTTTTAGAACACCAACAAACTTCTTCTCTTAGATTTTGACATCTTTAAATTCATCATCATCAACATGCACTCCCCCTCAAATGTTGACTCTTCCTGCATAAAACTCTACCACAAACATAAGTTTTATGATAAACATTTAAGCATATAGACATTATTTGAAAATTCAATCACAAACTAATCAACCTGTTTCTGATGAACCACTTGAAACTATATTGTTTTCTTATTAAACCAACACACTCTCCCAAACCATCTGCTCATCATGTTTAGCACTTGGAATTTTGAAAATCAGCTTTTCAATATCAGTCGTCGAAAATCTTTTTGAATTTTTCAAAATTTATGCTAAAACACACTGAAAATCTTTTTGGATTTTTCTAAAAATAACTAACACCACTTGTAAACTCAAGAAAATGCAGAAATGAAATATTTACAAACAATATTTTTTGTGAGTTCGTGTAAGAGGATCATATCAGTTTTTGAGACATGTCACTAACACCGTTAAGCTTCATTTCATTTTAAGATCTAAACAATTCACCTAGATTGTCAGTATGTTTGTCCACTTAAATTTTCACACAAAGTTCAATTGATTCGAGATACGATATTAATGTTTTAAGATACTTAAACTTATCCGTGTGTCCCACTACTTGAATATACTCTCGTATCCAGATCCCAATATTCAGTCTTACAGGTGAGTATACCACAGATGATATCTGTAAGGGGTTAGATGCGACGGCCGTGAGAGCTCAGGTCGATACTTCCGTATACGCAGAGAGATGACTGCTTCGACTTTAGGTGTGTCCCCTTTAGAGGATCTTTTATTACAACAGCAGCGACTATCAATTTTATTGTTTCATCAGCTTGCTGAGGGCGATGCTATGTTTCAAGCATTTGCGAAAAGTATTATCCGGGGACTAGGTCAGTACTTCCATACAGCAGAAGTCCCGGGATAATACCCCAGATATCACTGAGCATAAAGACCTAGTATTTCAGAATAAGGGACCTTTCAAACAAGATTTCAGGGGTTACCTATATATCCAAGCAATTTTGTTAACCCACAGAATAAGCAAGTTTGATTTTTAGGTTTATATCTCGTCACAATCTACTAAATGTGCAAAAACCTACTGACACATCCGCAGTGAGATTGTTTATCACATTTTATCTTTACAATTCTTTAGCATGTTGTGACAACCTACTGATGTACTATCATTTTCTCTTTTCACAACAAAACTCAATTTTGATTTTCTAATGTTTTTGGCTTTTTCAAATTTTCTAATGTTTTTGGCTTTTTCAAATTTTCTAATGTTTTTGGATTTTCTGCTGAAATTTTCTACTCCCCCTAAAATGCAAACACATTAAAGAAATTTGAAAACTATCTAAGCTCTTAACCCACTAGAAACATGAAATGTAAAATAAACTGTACAGAAACATGACAACCGATATCAAATCACATCAAATCGCCATTCACTTGGCATAAACAATCAGAACTCCCCCTATCAACAAACCATTTTCCCATTTAGATTTCAAAACATTTAAGTTTGTTTTAATCAAAATGGTTTTTCCGGAAAAGAAGTTTGATTGATTTTACCACTTGTAGGTATATCACTAATAATTTGGGGATGTGGTTCATCATCTTGTCCTTCAACCATTTGTAGGAAAATACAAGTACAAATTAATGTCCTTGATTTACCATATGCAATAATGTTCAATCAAATCTTCTAACCACTTGTAATTATGACCAACAAACACCACTTGAAAGCAAACACAAACAAACCTTTTACCGTTTGTATGATTGACATTATCGAATAAATCCTCAAGAAAGATGTCGATACCTGCTCCTCGCTTACCAACCTGGGAGCTCTGGCAAGTCCTGCTTAACCTTTTCAAACACATATTAAGAAAGATGCCGATACCTGATCCACGATTACAAACTTGGGATCTCTGGCAAGTCAGGTTTTTTAGTCGAAGAAAATATCCACCCAAGCCTGACCAGCCTTGGGTTTTACCTAGTCACCATCACTCGGTTTCTTACCTTTCCTCTTCTTTTCATAAAATTCTTTAATCCCTTTGACTTTTCGGTCAATCATCTTTCCAAAGATATGTTTTACCTTGGGGTTAAAGACCTTCTCAGCATCAAATTCCTGTTTATTATTATAAATTGGTTAGAAATTTCAATTTTACCAATTTTCTTCTTATAATTCTCAGCCCGAAGTGATGGAAAATCCTCATCATTCACAATCGGAACTGATTTTTCATCTTTTAAAATAGCTTCACTTTTCGAAACAACTTGTGGCTCATCTGACTTTGTGGAGTCAAATTCATCGCCAGAAGATAGCTCCTCTGATTTTGACCTATCAGAATCATTGCTAGAGCTTTCAGCAACTTTCTTAACAACCCATTTCTGGTTGTCAGTTTTAGCTTTCTTCTGGTAAAACTTGTTTGAACATTCACCAATTTCAAATGTAGAATTTTTAAACAGTTTAGTTCTATCAATTGGTGGTTCAAACTCAACCACTTTCTCTTTGAGTTTACGAGATACTCCCTGTTTTGATTGTATTGCCTTAGAACAATCTCTGGCAATACGTCCAACAGTGTTGCATTGAAAACATGTTCTCGTATCTTTCTTCTGTTCAGCCATCTTCTTCATTTCGTCTTGCTTCTTTGCAAGGAACTCATTGTTTGACTGCCTCCAGAAATCTTTCTTTTCTTCTTCATCTGCTGAAGTTCCTGAAACAAATGTCATTTTGGAGTTAAAATCATGAACATATTTTCATTTTTCTGTTTTTCTGTTGGAATAAAACCTAATCCTTTCTTTTTGAAATTACTGTTATGATTTGATTTCTTTTGGAAACCAGAACCAGAACTGTAACCCTTTTTCTTGTTTAATCTTTGTTGAACTCTTGAGGTGTAAGGTCTTGGTTTTCTTGTAAGATTTTCATCTTTTATTTCAGAAATATTAATTTCTGTGAGCTTGAAAACCTTGTTTATCACTTCAGTTTTGACACCTCTTATTGGAAATTCCTCATCAGAATATAATTTCTCAGAATCATTCAAAGTGTAAGCAACTTTAAATGGTTCATCATCCAAATTAGAATTAGATAACAGGAATTCTCTATCATACACTATTTTATCCTATTTTTCTGTTTGATGCGAAGTGCTTGACTCAGACTTTGACTCGACACGGACTCCGACTTTGACTCTTCTGTCTCATCATTTTCTAACACATGATCCACCACTATCTTCATCAATTGAGATTGTTGATCAGTGTCAGATGATGTAAACGTGATATCAGTACTTTTTGGTAGATTGACTGACGACTCCGACTCCCACTGTAAGTTTGTAGCCTTTTTGACTTTTTCATCATTTGGATTTCTATCCAGATATCCGTTTTCCAGCGGGGGTGGACACTTGTTGTAACTGACACCTTGTTTCTTACCAGATGTCGTCTCTACAGTGCCTTTCTTCTTTTTAGTCTTTTTCACTGGAGTCTTTTCTTCAATCTTTCCTTCTGAAACTTTCTTTTCTTCAGTTACATCATCGTCCTCAAATGCTTTTAAGCTTTCAGCTGTTGGATAAATCCTGTCAATAACATAAGACGAACATGAGTAACTTTTCAACAAGCGATTAACTCTTTCAGTTTCAATTCTCTGAAGTTCAAGTTTCTGTTCTAGATCAGCACACTTCTCAATATAATTGTTCACAACTTTTTGCTTAACCATGAACGCTCCCTGAAGTGTTTTCATTGCTGTAGCCTGCTCTTCACTTGTGTCATTGTACATATTTATTGCCCTGTTCAACACATCATATGATTCTTTCAATCTGTTCATGTTATGGATCAATGAACTGTTTTGTTTCTTTACAAGTTCACAATTTTCACAAGTTATTGGGCTTTTCTTTGCAATGGCTTCTTCATTAATCTCGAACTTTGGAGTTTCTTTCACTTTTCTTCTCACTACCGGTACTGTCTCATCATCACTACTCACCAGTGTCTTTACCTTTTTCTTTTTCTTCTTTGCCTTCTCATCCTCACTATCACTTTCTGCCATCATTTTCAGATGTTTCTCCATTTGTCTGGCATAATACTCGGTATCATCATCACTTTCTTCTTCAACTTTGGCAACAAAAGCCGTCTAAGCTGTAGCTTGATCAGGAATGTAGTTATCCCAAGAGAAATTTTCCCAGCTAAAACCCTCGGGTAGCTTTTCATCATCTTGATCAATTACCAAGGCACTACCATCATTTCTCTTTAAACAATCTTGATTAACCACACAAGCTCTCTTTCCAGAATCTTCAATTATGGGTCTTCCATGTGCAGTTTGTGCTTGATGTTGATGCTGTTGAGATGGTTGTTGAGCAACTTGATGGTAGATGGCT
This sequence comes from Helianthus annuus, assembly GCF_002127325.2. Classification (NCBI taxonomy): domain Eukaryota; kingdom Viridiplantae; phylum Streptophyta; class Magnoliopsida; order Asterales; family Asteraceae; genus Helianthus; species Helianthus annuus. The sequence goes on along the minus strand of NC_035437.2, from coordinate 158,902,069 downwards.
TTTCGATAGTAATCATTGTTGGCATTGAAAGGATTCTGAGTTCCACTTGCTTCACGATTGGTGCACTCCCTCTTGAAGTGATCTTTTTCCCTGCAACGAAAACAAGTGACTTTAGATTTGTCAAAACCTAAAGTAGAAACATTAGCCTCACGAAGATCATCTCTCCCCGTGATCTGCTTGAATTTCTCAGCTCTTCGTAACACGCTAGCCAAACACCATTTTATGTCCATTAGCTCCATCTCTTCTGCATCTATTTGGTCGTAATCTTCCTTTGTTAGCATTGGATTCCCGATACGACCTGCAACAAAACAACTGTAAGATTCTAAAACCATTCCTAATAAAGACATGTGGTTTTTAGCAACTTCCTCAGAATAATCTTGATCATTTTCAAGATTTAAAACAATATTGCACTGAAGTTTTCTCCCATTTTTTGTTGCTGAAATGTTTGGATTAAACGACGGAAATGATGTGAAACTTCTTTTACTGTTTGATCATGATGATGAACTCCCAGAAGAATTCTTGGCATTGTAAGCAGTTTCTATTTTTGGAGATAAATTTGAAGACTTTTCATTCACCCCTGCTTTGTAATACATATCCTGTTCACCATCGAAATCTTTCATTCGAACAATCTTTCTTTGTTCCATTTCCTGAGCTTCCAATTTCTCAATAAATTTACTCAAGGTTAACGTGTTAAAACCCTTTTTATTCCTGAGCATCATCAGATATGTTCCCCAAGGTTCATGTGGTAATGCATCTGCAAGCTTTTCAATTAACTCTTCATTGTCTTTGTTGATGCTTAACCTTTTCATGTTCACTAACAAGTTGCAATATCTTTCAATGATCTGTTTTGTACTCTCATTCTTCAATCCTCTAAACAAATCAAACTCCTTTTTCAAAAGTGACTTCTTATTCTTTACCATCTCCTGACTTCCAACAAATTTTGAACGTAATGCTTTCCAGATAGAATAAGAACTTCCGTTATGCTGCAATAAAACCATAATATCTTCTTTCACAGCTTGTTGTAGCAGACTTAGCATCATTTTCTCATTTTTGTACTTCTTCTTATCATCGGCATTCATATCTTTGATCGCGACTTCCTGATGTGTGTAAAATGCAACATATAAATCACATCAATTAAGACATAAAACTAACCCTTTTTAAGTACTAATGTTGGAAAAAGAGTGTTTTTGTCTTCCTTTTGTATTTTCAGGATGAAATGAGCTCAAAATCACAAAAGAAGCAAAAAGACAACTAATTCTAGCATAAATACAAGAAAAGGAACAAAAGTAGACTGCCCGGACCCTCAACGGCACCTCCCAAGGCAAAGAAGAGAAAACAGAGACTGAACACGCCCCGTGTCCAGCGAACACGGGGGCGTGCCCAGGAAGCAGCAGAAAAGACAAACCAGTAGAAGCTTCCATTGCCCACCACGGGGCCGTGTCCAGCGGGCACGGGGGCGTGGTGAAAGTACAGCAGGCGCATTAATTGTAATTGCGAATTACAATTAATGAAGAGAGAGAATGTCAGACGGGCACGGGGGCGTGTCCAGCGGACACGGGGCCGTGCCCAGACTTCTGTTCAGCCTATAAATAGGGGTGCTTGGCTTCATTCCATTTCATCCCTTGGCACACCACCTCTCTCACACTTCATCCACCACCCACCACCACCATAACACCATCATCCACCACCATCATCCATTGTCCATCGTAGAGTGTGTGAGTCGTCTCGGGATCCAAGATTGATAGTAAGAGTTCTTGACAATCAAGGCCATGTTTGCCTAAGTCTCTTACATCACTTGGTGAAGACAAGTGTTTAGTATAATACTTTTTATTTTTAATCTTTTGCACTTTTTATTTGGTTTTGTATTAATGACTTTAATAACTAGTTACTTATGTTGAAGGTGATCTTTCCTTATCGTTTGTCCGTGGTGTCTTGGCGTTATCTTACTGTCTATATAAAATAAAAGATTTTCACCATTCATATCTCCACGGTCTATATGGAGGTATGTTGGCTACCTGGTCGGGGGCTAAGGGAACGGTTTGGTAAGGGTCTTGCCCTTGTTCAGCGTTTAGAGGTCCTGCTTGGGACCTGGGTCAAATTTAGTAGGATCTCCTTCAATACCCATAGGTATTGGATGGCGGGGATCCAAACTCTTTGACCCCCTCATAAGTTAACTACTATTAATACTATAACCCGGCTATTTAGGACTGTATCCCTGCTGACTCAGACTACTTAGCCGAGGGTAACGTCACCGCCGAAAGCGGGGCCTACCACAATTTGCATTAATAACTTAATTCATTATCTTCCAATAATCCGACCCTTTAGGATTGTATCCTTGCTGACTCAAACTACTGGGTTGAGGGTAACGTCGCCTTCAAAAGAGGGGCCTACTACAATAACTAAGATAATCTCTTAAACAAGTGCAAAAGTGCGAAAATAATCAAAGGTTATACTAATACACGTGTCGGATCCAAGTGATTCATCTTGTCTATCTGTTTTTATTTTATTTTATTTTTCAGCATTTAGTTAGTTTTTATTTTTCTTAGTTTAAAACATTTTTCTCACTTTTTGATTTGGTTAGACGTTGAGGATAAACCGGTATTAAAAGCTCTTGTGTCCTTGGACGACCTCGGTATCTTACCAACACTATACTACGTCCACGATGGGTGCACTTGCCCATATGTGTGTTTAGTGTTAGTAAATATCGTGTTTTATAAATTTAAAACTTGGTTAAAAGTGTAAAAAGGGGCTTAAATATATATAAAAAATTATATACACACCGACACACATCACTTCCTCTTCATCATCATTTAACGGTCTCACATATTTCGTTTCAACACACTCCCATGCGTCTAGATAGTTAGCTTGTACCCAATTTTCGAAACGACCTTCCCAACCTTTATATTCTTCAATCTTCAATAGTTTGGGAGGTTTTTGCATTGTTCCTGTTTCGTTTTCAAGCATTGTGGTGTGTGCAACAGTGATTGCTGTAACCGGAGTAGCGAATGCATTGTAAAATTCCTCGTCCATTTTTAAAATTTCAACAATTTTCACAACTGTCCTTAAAAGCGAAACCTTGAGTGTTCAAAAGAGCGAAACCACTAGGTGATCACAAGAGCGAAACCCTAAAAGCGAAACAACAATGTTCACAAAAGCGAAACTACTAAAGTTATTCACAAAGGCGAAACTACTTGGTCAAATGGGCGAAACCCCTGATATTGTGTAACTATGAGCGAAATTAACAATGTCACAAGAGCGAAACCTCTTGATGTCCGTAAGAGCGAAACCTATTCGGAACCAATTTTAGTCCATTTTTAATTCGAATTTCAATGTCAAACTCTCAGGGATTTGTCTATGTCCAATTACGCACAATTTGTGAAATTTTGAGTCGATTTTGACCGATAAAACTTTCTGAACTGAAGAAAGAAAGTGTAGAAGTAAGAAATCTCGATGAATTCCAGCTATTCTCTGCAGAACTCCTCCTCCTGAAGCTCTGATACCACTTGTAGGATCGTGTTTCGACCCGAACGAGTCGTTCAGAGGAGTTTTGATCAGATACAGGTGCGGAAAACAAGTATCTGACTTAGAAACAACTAGCAAATCACTTTAAACACCTCTTTGTATTGATATCTGACAGATTACATCCAAAACTCACACCGGCAGCACTTCGGCATGGTATACAAGGCAATGTTACATGGTTTCGCTCATAAGCCCCTTTATATAGTGCTTGAGGTTTCGCTCCAATGTACAGGACACATGAGCGAAACCCTCAATGACACATAATCGAAACTTCATGTTGACACATAGGCGAAACCTCACCTATGTCCCTATGAGCGAAACCCTTATCCTAATTACATACATTTTCCAGTTTCTCGTAAAACGTGCCATGATCTAACAATCTAAGACTAAGACTCGATACAAGACGAAGTCGACAGATGTAGTGCACCAACAATATATTTCCCAATTAAAGTGAACAGCCATAGATAACACACACCTAACTGTAACCATTTTAACAACAGGGGAAAACATATCAAAGAAGTCAATGCCTTCTTTTTGACTAAACCCTTTCGCAACAAGCCTAGCCTTATACCTCTCTATTTCAGCGTTTGATTTATATTTAATCTTATGAACCCACTTACACCCAATAGCTTTCCTATTAGGTGGTAGGTCTACAATCTCCCAAGTTTTATTTCTATGTAAAGCTTCAAGTTCTGAATTCATAGCATCAACCCAATTAGCATCATTTTTAGCTTCAAAATAATTTTTAGGTTCACAACTTTTATTTAACACAGAAGCAAAGCAAAAACTTTCAGGAGATAAATTAGCGTAATTTAAGACCTTTTCTAGACCATATTTGACTTTCCCATCTACTATAAAGTCATCAAATTTAGAGGGAAAAGTACTGTTTCGGGAGGATCTCCTTAAAACCGTGTTAGTTTGTTCACCAATATCTCCCTCAGAATTATTATTGTCTTCTTGTTTAGTGTCATGCTCAGCCCTGTCCGAATTCGATTCTATATTGCTTGGTTGCTGATTATCAGCCATACCTAAAGCAATCTCTGAATCGTTTTCAGACTGCTCAAACCCATGACCTGTTGAAGTATTTGTATGTGTATTCTCATCATCGGGAGTTGGGTCAACTTGGGGTCTTTGAGTGAAGTTTAAATCAGATAAGGGTCAAAAAAGTTAAGGGTGTTAACTTTAGTAGGAGTATCAGGATCTGAAAATGTTTTCTTTTCTTTAAAAGGGAACACGGTTTCATAAAACCTAACATCCCTAGAGAAGAACATGTAACATACCAATTTTTATCATATAAATTATAAGGTTTGATTAAAGTTATTAAACACTAGTAGCTAGTAACTAGTTATTTTTAATATAATTATTCAACCCAAATAGTTTAAACACTATTTTATATATAGTTGGTTAATATAATTAATTGGCCTGTATTTGGGTGACCTTTCTAATAAAATAAAAGTCTATAAAAACTTATATTATTAGACGGGTAGATTACAGGTAAGTTGACCACTAGAAATATGAAGTACCTGGACTGACTCAGGAACCACTTAATAATTAAACTATAAAAATATATTATATCTGAACCTACTCTATTTTCAATGAAACTTGGTTCAAATTGTAGACAAAAATATTCTTGTTCTAAAGACATATTTATTGTTTTATAAAACATCATATCTTAAAAGTTATACACGTCAAATAAGTGAAGCAGTTAAATTAATTATAATAATATAATAATAATAATAATAGTTAATTAAAGTTACAATTCAATTGAATTATAAGAATACGTAAATATGAGAATAAAATAAATCAAAACCTTTAATTATGAATAAAGCATGAAATCTATATTAAAGTATCTACGTGTAGTATGCCTATTTTCCAAATATTTGAAATCGAACATGTGTCCCCTTTTCAAACTCATGTCATCATTTCAGAAATTCATGTCCTTCATACAGTTACATACCTCAGCTATATATATAGAAATTCCTTTCCACATTCAAGTGTTCATTTCTTTTTCTCGTCTGCTTCTTGATCGATTCCTATATATATTATTATGATTTCACCTATAATAATAATAAAACTCTGCCTCGTTTTAAGTATTGTAACTCCCAATCACCGCTACCCTTTCCGATTGATCTGAGCCTCAGGGCTCTGCCCGACTAAGTTGTTGGGATTTAGTCTCGGGACTTCGGGACAAGGTTGAATTAGGGGTACTATACTTAACACGAGTGCAATATATATTTTTAATAACTCCAAAAGTTATACCCAAAATTTATACCAGGAGTCCTTCTAGTTGAACCCTAAAGTTACACAGTGGGTCCATTCCTTTTCCCACCATTCTACTCTCTTTTTATAAGTTACCCAAAACTATTACTTATTATTTATTAGTTTTATTTTATAAACAAACTTTCATCAAAAGTCATGCCTATTATTTTATTTACCCAATAGGGAACCATAGTTGAGACACCCAAGTAATTCTGCACTAACCCTAGAATTTCCAGAGCAATCAGAATCAGGATCAGGGGCCCTAAAACTCAGGGGGGGCAAAACCCTAGTTACGATTATCTTCATAACTGATTATAAAATTCGAAAATTTAAAATCTGTCGACACAGCAAGCCTACATGCACGAAGGGCTACCCTATGAAAATAGGTTGATCACTCGCGTAGCGCGACGACTAAGGGGTACCCCCTCGCGCTACGCGACGGTGTCAAATTTTCAGTATAAATAGCAGGGGTTGGGACTTGAAATTTGGCACTTGAACGACGAAAATCGGAGATACGTAGGTCGAGTTATAAGCAAAACAGTCCAACACACACACACAATTATCGAATCACTGCCGCAGAACAGGGTAATTACTCGATCGCTATTACGATTCAGTTTCCAGGATCAATATACCCAAAGAATGTCTAAGTGCCGCCCACATTGGGCTATGCTTTATCGTTGTCGATAATTCGATAATGAGCCGAAGCATTGTACTTTGTCGTTGTCGATAATTCGATATACGAGTTGAAGTACTATACTTTGTCGTTTGTCATTTTGATAAATGAGCTGAAGTATTGCACTTGGACATTCATTGTAAAAAATTGATCTCGGGGAATTATCGTAACTGCTGTATTGATCATTAACCTGGTTCTTGTAAAATTCGTTAAGATTTGATTTAGGTTTTACACCAATACGTATTCCATTCTGTTAAACCACCAAAAACACTCCCAACTACACCCTTACAATCAAATAAACTATAAAATCATCAGAAGATCCAGAATAATAAAGTGCATGCTTAATTATCGGGAAAAGTAGAATCAAGAAATTTGTTAACTAAATCCTGCATGTTGATTTGTGAGTTATTCTCTTTTTATAAATTCTTTTATCACAGTTTGTGACTATTTACAATACTCCAAATTATTTTCGGAATTATAACTTACAGTGATTAAGTTTATGTGAATCACCAAATTACAGCCGGTATGTGGGGTATTGTGCACATTACTTGATAATCTTCACCATTGGGGCAGCCATTGGGTGATATGACCATAATCACAGATACCATTGGACGTATGGGCCAATGGATCGAGTGGTAAAGTACTGTGGGTAGTTGGTTGATATCAGGATACATTGTAAAAGATCTTATCACTGTGAATTATAACAAATGTGTCGTTTTCAGTAAAATGAATAATTCACTCAGTATTTCCCGCTGACAAAATCTTTTTAAAACGCGTTTCAGGTAATTACAGTAGATTGGAGTAATGATTGGATCCGGCACTAAAAGACTTCAAGAAGTGGCTTATTTTATTAATTAAATCGAATTAAGAAATATTGTTTTTATTAAAAGCTACCTTTGTAAAACATGGAATTTATTCCATCTTTTTAAATAAAATCCGGTGTTTCTAAACTCTGATACTTTTCCTAACTCACGGTCCTGATGAAATTTCCGCTGCAATGTTTTTCAAAATAATCACCGGTACCACTGGACTGCTCACGACACCGATTCCGGCTAGATGGGGTCGGGGGTCGTGACAGAACATCATTTTTTGATCTAAACTCCAAAGTTTGTACCCCTTTTTTTCATTTGAATATCCAACTAAAACACATTTTTCTGCATGTGTGGTAAACTTATCAGAGTTGTTTAACACATGAAACAAAGACACCCTATAGCCCTAAGTTGATCTAGAACAAGAGTAAAACCAAACACAAGTTCATATGGAGACTTTCCACTCAAAATAGATGAAGGTGTCTTGTTAATTAAATAAGAAGTAGTTAGAATACACTCGGACCAAAATTTAATGGGAAAACCACCTTGAAAGAGTAAAGTCCTAGCTACATTCAACAAATGTCTATGCTTTCTCTCAACTACCCCGTTTTGCTGTGGGCTATGAACACATGAAGTCTAATGTAAAATCCCATTTTCATAACAAAAATTACTCATTTGTTTATTTATAAATTTAGTACCATTGTTACTCCTAAAGATCTTAACAGATTTACTAAGCTGTGTTTTAAGTAAATTATAAAAACCTTTAATATTGTAAAACACTTCATCTTTTGATTTCATGAGATACACCCACACAGCTCTAGAGTAATCATCAACCACAATAAGAAAATATCGAAAACCATCCCTACTTTGGACTCTATACAGACCCCACACATCAAGATGAATAAGATCTCCTAAAGCTTCATATTTATGATCACTTAAAGGGAAAGGTTCCCGATTCTGTTTAGCTCTATGACACGTTTCACAAGGATTCAATTTAGCACCAGTTTTAATGTTTAGATTATTTTTAAGAACATGGAAAACAGGTTCAGCAGGATGACCTAACCTAGCATGCCAAAGATTAATATCACAACTAGAGTTACCAACCTTATTTGAAACAGAAGAACTATCACAAAAGTACAGACCATCAAACTGACTACCAGTCACCTGGACATTCTTTGTTTGAGAATCCTGAATATAGCAAGTTTGTTCAATAAAAGAGACAATGAGCTTATAATCTCTAGCAAGTTTATGAACAGAGATTAAATTTACACAATAATCAGGCACGACAAATACATCATATAGAATGACCTTATCACTTAATTTAATATCACCAATTTTAGTTACCTGGGCACTAGTGCCATTGGGATGTTTAACTTTGATATTGAATTCCGTTACATCCTTTTGATTAATTAGACACTCATCCGTCATTACCATGTGTTGATTAGCACCAGAATAAAAACACTTCTCAATAGTGTGTCCAGTCTTATTACAATGAGAACATTTGAGATTAGGGTTAGGAGTTCTATTATTCCTTTTTCTTGAATCAATAACTTGACCAGTTTTAACAGAAAAACCAACAGGGTTATTAGGAGTTTTATCAAAAATATTTTTAGAGTGAAGGTGAGATTCTTCTCTAGAGATGACTGAAAAAGCATCCTTCACAAAAGGAAGAGTTTCTCTAGTTAATAAATTTGTTCTCACAGACTGGTAGGAACTATCAAGACCCATTAAGAACTGCATAAGCTTAATAAGATGATTAAAGTCATTTAATTGTTTGGATGCATCACAAGAACAGGCAGGCAAGGCAAGTAACTGGTCTAATTGCTTCCACATACAATTCAACTTATGATAATATTAAGAACATGCATGCCATTTTGACTAAAGGAGTTGATCTTTTGATACAGATTAAACACAACAGACCCATCTATCTTATCATAAGTATCCTTCAAGTCTTTCCACACATCCGAAGCAATTTTAGAATAAACAAGACCAAGATATAATTCCGCAGATATAGAGTTAAGAATCCAAGTAAGCACAATAGAGTTGCACCTATCCCATTGCCTACCCAAAACCTCATCAGTTTTAGACCTAAGGCAAGAACCATCAACAAACCCTATCTTGTTTTTTACTTGTAAAGCAAGGTACATGGCATTGGACCAGATCCTATAGTTTTCCGACCCTTTGAGTTTTACACTGGCTATAGATAAATTGGCAGAGTCACTAGGGTGAAGAAACAGCGGATCACCAGCATCTATTTTGCTAACCAAGGTAGCACTAGGAGATGTTATAAAAGAGTCATCATCACTAGACATATTGATAACACAGACTAAAAACAATTACCCAAAAAACACAGGTAAAGCAAGAACAGACAGTGTAAATAAAAAAACACAGAGGACAGCGAAGCCTGAACAGAGGTCCGATCAGAGGTTCATCGCTCAAAGGTGCCTCCGCAGACGATATTCAGGGAGCTTTGACACACAAACCAAACAAATGCAACAGATAAGCAAATAAGACTCGATCAAGTGTTGGCCCGACTAGTCTGGTAAACAGGGGATGCCTAGACACACTGACTCAGTGATGCAGGAAACAGAAAAAATAAAAAGTCAGAGATAGAACAATCTCACAGTGGGTGCGTTTAACTCCTGTTAATCACACTTGTAACCTTCACTTAGGGTTACAAGTCTGATTTCAAGCAAAGAAGACCAGAGACAAACTCTGTTGGTTTGCTCTGTAACAGAGACCAACGAGAGCCCTTTCAGAAGCACGTTCAGCCGATCACATGCCACAATAGCGATCCAAAAAATCCCCAACCACGACTGTTCTCAAACCCAAGATTTAGGGTTTCTGTATCTTAAGCGGCACAAACCCAAAGCAGAAAACTTCTTCAAGATCTGGACTCAGTATCAAGACTGTTACCCAGATCCACCGGAAAACCACCAGAAATAACCAGATTTGAACAGATCTGGTCACGAAATGCAGCAGAACAATAATCGGAAACAACCGACTCAACCCAAGAGCTTATCTAAGCTCTGATACCATGTAAACAACACGGAATCAACAGGATCTTTATTGAAATTACTGAAGTAAAACAGAAGTATTGAGACAAAGATAATATGAGAAAGATACAAGGCACCGTGACTTAACAACTCTCTGACAAGGCAGATTATCAACAAGATAATCTGCATACAATAATAATCAACACAAAAAACTCTCGAACATACAAAGATTGTTGCTGAATGTTCTAGAGAGAAACCGGAAAGTGTCGCAACCCCCGTCCCCTAGATTACCCGGGAACGGGCGGCCGCGACCATTTTCGGTGGTATCGATGTTTATCATTTTGGCAGCGGAAATTACACCAAGACCGTAGTTAGGAAATATTTTATCCGAGTAAAATACCATGCTTTTAATATATTAAACACATGGGAAAATCCCAAGTTTCAAGTACACACATTTTTCATAGGGCTAAACCCTATTTTATTTAATAAAAACATCTCTTTATTTTAGGTAACTTTATAGCCACTTTTCCAAGCCTTCAGTGCTGTCCAGCTGGCTTCTATTTGGCTTTCACATTTTGTTACCTGAAACGCGTTTAAAAAAAACGTTTTATCAGTGGGAAATACTGGTGAGTGAATCTTAGTTTAATCAAGTTAAGTAAAACCATTGTACAGTATTGAGGGCGGTCTCGCAATCACATTTGTTTCCATCTACTTTAATTACCACCCATGGTACTGTCAACCCGACTTGTGGTCATGTTATTACTCACAATGTAGTAACAAATTTTGTATACAAAACCCCAACATACCGATGATAATTATAGAATACAAATACTCAATCACTGTTTAATATGGTGTTAATTAAAGTGAGGTTTTGTAAAAACAGTTTGCAAAAAGGAGATTACTCACATTGCTGTCTTAAAGTTTTCCTTAAGGATTTCCGGGCGATTATCTATTAAATACACAATGCACACGCGTTAGTATAATAACCCAATATTTACATTAGTAATACCCTCCCCGAGACGGCATTCCAACGACTACGTTGGGCAGAACCTCGACATCTGTTATGGAACCCTGGATCAATCGGGCAGCGTATCTAATACGTAACCGGGGTTATAATACTTACAACGAGGCAGAACTTCATTAATTAGGGGGGTATTATGCCCGAAAATCACTTTAGCTATATAGAAATTCGAGAGAGAAAAGAGAATTGAGCGACTGGGACTGAAGACCGATGCCCTCAATTTATAGGGCCTGATTTCAGGTCCCTCGCGGCCCACGAAGGATGTAGCCAAGGGCTACGCGGCCCGCAACGTAGGGTAAGTAGGCCCAAGCTGATCTGGGTCATCACACTAGGCTCGACACATTGCACGACACGTGGCAGCACCTGGCTGCGCCTCATGTCCCTTCGCTCGCGGCCCGCGTAAGACCAGGGGTAGGTGTTCGCGGCCTGCCACAGCCATAAAAATCTGGTTTTTAATTAAATTAAATAAAAATAAAGGTATTCGGGGTCTGTTTTCGTATACGGGGTGTATTTTAGGACGTATTGGGATATTTTAATTATTTTTAGGGTGTCGGAAATATTTAGGAGTGTTAGGATCTGAGGCTGTCATGATTCGTGTTTGTTTGCATAAAACTAATAAGTGCAGCGGAAATGAGTTGCAAACAAAGTAAACACAAACAAAGGAAAGTATAGATTGATAAACAATTGCTTTTCATTGAGTCAAATGATTGAAATACGAAGCAAATGATTACAGTAAAAGCTTACAATCTAAACTCCCCCTTAGCCTGATACACCAGAGTTGGTTGCACAAGATGAAAGGATGAATTGAGGAGAAGAACTCACTCAAAACGATCAAGTGTAACAATACAGAGTACTGTCATACTTATAGGCGAACCAAACTACTGATATACTTCAGCTGACGTCACCATGATAGTGACATCTAACGACCTAACAAACTACAAATACTGTCCTATACAAACTACTGTTATGTAACATCTGATATTCACTAACATACAAAACATAAGGAAAACTACTGCTTCACGTTCCACTGTTGTAGCCTTAGCACAGATGTTGAGTCTTCAGTGCTTTCTTCAAAGGTGATCAGTCTTTGAGAGGGCAGTGCTTGAATCTTCAGCAGCACTTAGGAAACAGCAGTAGATAGAGCAACAGAGTTTGTCTTCAGCAGTTGTTAGGTAATCATCAGAGTTTGGTTTATCAGTTGTTGTATTTGAGCAGCACTTAACATTTATCAGCTGTTAGATAACCACTGTCAAGGGGAGAGATTAGAGTAAACTGCTGCTTATTAGGAGTCCACTGATGGGATCCGGTTTTGGCTTTACATTATCTGTTCCTCTGTTAGGGTTCAATCCCAACAATCTCCCCCTGGAACAGATAATGCCAAAACCCTTCCTTATTCAGGACCTTTATTTTTCATCAGAAGTTCCATTGCTTTTCTTTTAAATTCTTTCTCAAAATCCTTGGAACTTGTATCATCCTCATCCCTGCACAGTGTAAGCTCAAGGAGATCCTGTAGATCTTCAGCACTTAGGCATAGTGCCTGATTCCTTGATATATGCTTCACTTCACCATTGAATCTGAGCAAAGTCAATACGTGGGTCTTTTGATCAGACATCCACTTTAGTATTTTTTAACTCAATGGGTTTCTTGGGAGAGCTTTATTATCTGATGAACTTGAAGTGATTGGCCTGAAGAAGTGAAGAGCAGCATCATGAGCTTCAGACACTCGTATGAATGCTTGTTCAATGATCTTGTTGGCTTCAGCTATATCTGCTTCAACTTCTTTGTCAATCAGCTCACTGTTTGTGATGCTTGCTGATGACTTTTGGCTTACTACTTTAACCTTTTTGGCAAGGGCTTGTAGTTTAGCCAATCTTTCTTTATCTGAAGCTATTTTCTTCATAGCTTCTTCAATCTATTCGGCTTCTTTCTTCTTATCTACTCCAGCAGATAGCACTTCCTTCTTTTCGTTTCTCAACTTTGTGACAAAATCTTCTGCTGTGCTGATCTGTGTTTCGAAAAGTTTAACTTGCTCTTGAAGCTTTTTGTAGTCAGACCTTTTAGGAGAGTTAGAGGCTTTCATCCTCTGCTTCTCAAGTCTTTCATAAGCTTCATCACTTTGTTGCCTAGACCATTTTGATATGGCTTCAGCAGTGCCTATCTTAGCATCCACCAACTCCCTATTCTTTCTTTTATACTCAGCAGTGAGATCAGCAATGAGTCTTTTGTACTTACTCCAGTTTGGAGCAGTTTTCTTCTTTGAGGGATCATTTTTGATTCTTTGGATCCTTTCAGCCTCATGCTTTAAAGCTACTAAAGGCCATTCCTTAAACTGTTGTTCTTCAGCAAGATAGAACTTTTCTTTCATGATGAAGGCTAGAAGTTGTTCTCTTAACCTTTTCTTTTGATCAGCCTTTTCCTTTTCTAGCTCTTGGGCAAATTCTTCTATCTGCTTTACCTTTGCAAGGTAGAACTCCATTCTTTTAGCAATGCCTTCTTCGCTTAGACTTTCCTTTTCACTGTCAACCTTGGCTTTTACTTTAGCTTGCCTTGCCTTTATCTTGAGATAAACATTAATATCTTCTGGTGCTATGTAGCCTATGAGTGAAGAGAATTTTCTTTTTGAGGGATCTTCTTCTGTGTAAAATTGCCTCATCTCATTTTTAATGGCTTCAAGTTCCAGTGGATACTGTGCAGCATTTGGATCATGTATCCCTTCATTGGCAGTGATTGGCTTTCTTTTTCTGCTAAAGAGCTTAGGTTGAGATATAGGAAAGGATAGAGCAGTGGTGGATGGCTGACTAACAACTGTTGAAACAACTGGTGTCTCAACTGCTGTTGTCACTACAACTGCTAATGTGTCAGCAGATGTCTTCTGCTTTTGAGCAGGGGATGGAGAATGGGAAATGATATTTGAAGGTGGTGATGGTGGTGGTGACTCATCATCAGGAATGAAGACCCTTCTCCTTTTTGAAGAAGAGGCTGATGATGTTTTGGGTGGATCAGTGGTTTGAGATTGGATGACAGTGGATTGTGATTGACTAACAGTGGTTGAAACAACTGGTGCTTCAATCGCTGTTGTCACTACAGCAGATGTTGTAACATCTGCTGTCTTCTGCTTTATGGCAGGAGGCAGTGGTGGTGTGGCTTTGGATGATGGTGGTTTGGTGGTTTTGATGAGGATTTTTGTGTTGTAGACACAGGTGGTGGTGGAACAGTAGTTGTGATGGTGTGTGATAAGGTGGTGTGTGTTGATGAGATGGCAGCTGTTTGGCTACTTGCAGCAGTTTTTGTAACTGCTGATGTATCAGCTGTTTTTGGGTTTTTCTAGTTCAACATACAACCCATCTTCTATGCCTTTCTTTTTCAACCTGTTTTTCTCCCCCTTTTTGGCATTATCTGCCAGGGGTGTATCCATGAAGAAAATGGCAGATGGAGCTTTCTCACTTTGAGCATTCTGTTGAATGCTGGCCTTTATAGCCTTGATATTAGCTTGTGTATCTTTGAACCGAGATTCAACCATGTCGGTCAACATTTGCACTTGAGGAGCATGCTTTTTAGCAGCCATTTGTTGTTGTTGTTCAAGCAGTGGTTGGAGGATATTCCATAGCTCATTTGCAGCAAATGCTTGTGGAGCAGGTGCTTGAGCAGGAGGAGCAGATGATTGGGCTATTTGAGCTTGTAACAGCTGCTGCACCATATCTTTTATTTCTGCAACTGAAGATTCCATGTTTTCAACTCTGGCTGTCAATTCATTATATCTTGAATCATCACCTGAACTAACAGGATCATCTGAATCCCCACCAGCAGTGGTTGTATCAATGTGTGACTTAGGAGCTGTAGCCCAAAAGTCATCCATTGATGCCCCTTTTTCTTGGTACTGGGGACTTCTTTCTTCAGCAACCGATGAACCTTTGATGTTACCAGTAGCTAAAGATAACTTGTTGGTGGTTACCGATGTTGCCATGGAAGAAATTGCCTTCAAGGGAGTCTTAGTAATGTAACAACTGTCCAACTGAAGATCTGTTGATCCATCAGTTGTAGTTGCTGCTCCACTTGAACTACCACCGAGAGTTACTTGTAACTCAAGGGGTGTAACCTCCTCAACTGTTGCTGGGATAGCAGAGGTATGCACATCAGACCCAGTCACTTGTGGAGGTATACTCTCAGTAATAGGTGATTGAGAGGAACTGGTTTGTGTCTGTGCCATATCAACTGCATGCAACAGGGGCATTATTGATTGTGGTAATATTATTGGTGAGGGTGTGGGGGTAGAAAGAGACATGTCCTTGGGATCAGGACTGTGGAAGATAGATCCGAGTGGACCTAGAGCTTCATATTGTGGTGTCCCTGTGCTTACAACTTGATCCTTTTGTGAGGATGCAAGAGGAGTTTGAGGCTGGGGTTGAGATCTTTCTACCAAATGCTGTGAGGAAGTAGCAGCAGTGGTTTTCGGTGACTTTTGTGTTGTCACTGGCAGTTGCTCTGGGATCTCATCTTCCAGAGTTGCCTTTGTTTTGGGTTTGGTGGGTTTTCTGGATGGTTTTCTTTTGGTCTTTTTGGTGGTGGCAGGTGTGGGTTTCAGAGCAGTGGGTCTGCTACTCTGATCACCTGGAGCAGTGGGCTCAGCAATGGTTTCTTGAGGGTCAGTAGCAGTTTCTAAAATCTGCTCTGCCTCTTTTGTTTTTAATTTTATAGGTGCCATCATTCTTGAAAAAGTTTCTATTGTTAAACAGTTTATTTTGAATGAGACACCTTGTTTGGGCAGTTCTGCATCTTTCTCTACAAATGTTTGTTCAAAATAATAGCTTAGAAATCTCGGAAAGAGCAGAAAAGCCTTATTATCAACGTTCTTTACCAAATCATCAAATATTACCTGGGAGTAGTTAAAGTTTTTGTCGTTTAAAATTGCATACCCCAGGCATTGAATTTTTGTTGGTATCTCATTGAAGGACGTTGTTTTATTAGAAACACACATGAGCAGTGTGTGAAATAAAAATCTGGGTGCAGAAGGGAAGTAACCCTTTTGTAGGGTATCTACCTTTGGTTGTTCTGCATAACCCCTGTTCATGAAATCCTTTACTAACTCGTCTTTTGTAAAAGAGGTTTTTCCATTTAGATCATCGAGTTTAAAGGTTTTAGAGATGGATTTCGGAGAAATTTTTACCTTCTTACCCTGTATCGAGGAGTTGATGGCAGCGATGATGTCTCCTTGTTTTTCAAGGGTGGCATTTTTCCAGAACTCTCTCTGGGTATCAAGGTAAATATGAGCGTCTGCTGTTATCAAAGTTTTGTACTTTGATGCAGAAAGGATGTCAAGGATGGAATCGAAGGTGTGGTTATCGGTAGGTTTTCTGAGTATACCTACATAGTTGTGTGGAGATTTGTAGCGAATCTCTGGTGTTTCAGCAGCCATTTGAGTGGCATCTGCTGTTGTGGAAGAAGATGCTGGTTTTGATTTTGACTTCGATTTTGGTTTCGTCATTTTGGATGAAGAAGATCGAAGAAGTTTTTGGAGTTATGAGAGGGAAACTGTTATGAGAAGAGAACTTTTGGAATTCAATTCGACAGTAAAACCCTGTTTGGATTTAATCAGGGTTTTATTTAGGGAAAAAGTGATTGCTGATGTGGCAGCAGTTATTTTGATCTGAAGGCTAAAAACTGACCACGTGTCAAACATCTGATGGAATGGTAAATGATGGAGGACAGTTGTTTTGACAACTACTGATGGAGCAAGTATCAGTAGTTACAACGGTAATAAAATGAAACAGTGGGTGTATCAGTGGATGAAACAATGATTTAAACATCAGTGTTTTTGAAGAGCAGAGGTTGACACTTTAGCAGTGGACAGACTTTAGAGAGCAGATGTTAAGGCACAACAGCATTTTAGGAACAACAGTGGATAAAACAAATGAAGATCATATGTTTAACAACTGTTTGTGCAGCAGTGTTTTGACTTTTGACAAATAATTTTAGCATCTGTTGGTTTAGATGTAGATACTGATTTTTGTCTTTGTGAAAACACAATATCTCATCTATCATTTGTTGTTTACAGAATGCTATTCTTAACAGGATACATTTTAGATGTATCATATCAAGATTAAATTGTCAGCAGTGATTTTCAGAAATTTTGTTCAAGGTTTTGCCATCTGTCTATTTTTCAGACAGTGGTTTAGCATCCCAGATGATGAAGTCTTGCTCTACTTAGAACAACTCATTTTATGTCTAATTACTAGAACATGAGTGTCTTAGTAGTTCAAAAAATGAGTTTACAATCAATTTCTGATCTGTAACAAACTAAACTTGAGCTTAACCTGACCTTGATGTGTGAGTCATTTCCTTTTGACCAGTTTTAAGGAAAGTAATTTCACACAAAAATAAGGAGATTACATCCTGA
This sequence comes from Helianthus annuus, assembly GCF_002127325.2. NCBI lineage: Eukaryota > Viridiplantae > Streptophyta > Magnoliopsida > Asterales > Asteraceae > Helianthus > Helianthus annuus. The sequence continues at coordinate 158,884,398 of NC_035437.2, read as the reverse complement.
CCAGAGATGAACTTTCACTATTTAAAAAAGAGTAAAAGTACAAAATACATTTTATAAAGATTAAAATGCATCTGGTTTTATTAAAAGGAAAACACCTTAAAAAGTATTAAAGGATGTTTTGGAGATAATCAAAAGGATCTGACACTCATTTCAAGTAAATGATCAAATTATTCTCAAGTTATTCTGACCATTATTTGGGCCATTTTCTTGTCAATTGATTGTAAATTTCTTTTAAGCACAATCACTGGATATGCCATTGTTACCAGAACAATTTCTGTATTGATGAATGCACATAGTTGTATGATGACCACTGAAGATCTAATTCTAACCTCACAAGTGTTTTATGCTAATACTCTTTTCTTTTGATTTCAAAAGTTTTGAGATAGCCACACTTTGAGATTTTTATTTCCCTTTTCCCTTTTTACCCTTATTATTCATATGTTCAGAAATACTCACTAGGAGATTTTATTTTGAACATACCTTGTCCATAATCACTTTAATGTTTTAAGAAACCTGACCATGTTTGAGCATGTTTTAGTTCAGATCTCACATTACTTATGATTAGGACTGTTTTGACATTTTATTTTTTCATTGTGTTTTGGACAAAGTAGATTTGGTCCTTTTGAAGGTACTCAACTTGCCTTTGAACACGTGAGAAATTTTTGACTAAAGTTTTATTTCCCTCTTTTCTATATCAGCGGTATACTAGTGTCTTAGAAGAACACAAGTTTTGCTGATCTGAGGTATATACTTTAGTGTTTATTGAAAACATCACAAATGTCGAGACGACAAATGAAATCAATATTGAATACATCGAATGAACCCATAATTTATCAGATATTTTTCAGATTTGAAAACTATGAGTGACATATGTATGAAAACATTTGTTGTCTGAGATTTGTGTGTCATATGACATCTTGGTTGATTTACAGAGTTTTGAAAAGCCATTTTAACCATGAATTACTCGTTACTCTGTTTTTCAACTGAATGCAACCAACCTTAGTATCAATGAATTTTGAGCTGAACTGTTATGTCAAATTAATTGTTAGATCGAATTTGACTGTCCGATCTCTGATACCAATTGTTAGGATCTGAAGCTGTCATGATTCGTGTTTGTTTGCATAAAACTAATAAGTGCAGCGGAAATGAGTTGCAAACAAAGTAAACACAAACAAAGGAAAGTATAGATTGATAAACAATTGCTTTTCATTGAGTCAAATGATTGAAATACAAAGCAAATGATTACAGTAAAAGCTTACAATCTAAACTCCCCCTCAGCCTGATACACCAGAGTTGGTTGCACAAGATGAAAGGATGAATTGAGGAGAAGAACTCACTCAAAATGATCAAGTGTAACAGTACAGAGGACTGTCATACTTATAGGCGAACCAAACTACTGATATACTTCAGCTGACGTCACCATGATAGTGACATCTAACGACCTAACAAACTACAAATACTGTCCTATACAAACTACTGTTATGTAACATCTGATATTCACTAACATACAAAACATAAGGAAAACTACTGCTTCACGTTCCACTGTTGTAGCCTTAGCACAGATGTTGAGTCTTCAGTGCTTTCTTCAAAGGTAATCAGTCTTTGAGAGGGCAGTGCTTGAATCTTCAGCAGCACTTAGGAAACAGCAGTAGATAGAGCAACAGAGTTTGTCTTCAGCAGTTGTTAGGTAATCATCAGAGTTTGGTTTATCAGTTGTTGTATTTGAGCAGCACTTAACATTTATCAGCTGTTAGATAACCACTGTCAAGGGGAGAGATTAGAGTAAACTGCTGCTTATTAGGAGTCCACTGATGGGATCCGGTTTTGGCTTTACATTATCTGTTCCTCTGTTAGGGTTCAATCCCAACAAGGAGGGTTGTTATATCCTCCCCACCTTGTTTTAGAACTCGTCCTCGAGGTCTACTAGAATAGGTATGGATATTTCCTTTGCATTTCTGATTCAAGCTCCTATGTGTATTCTGGTCCTCTTTTGGAGTCCCATTTCACTTTGACCAGAACTAATCTCTTGTGCTTGAGGTTCTTAACTTTCTTGTCTTCAATCTGTAGAGGCTTTTCTACAAATTTAAGTTGTTCATTTACCTCTATATCCTTAAGAGGTACTACCAGTGATTCATCAGCTAAGCATTTCTTGAGATTAGATACATGAAATACATCATGTATTCCTGCCATTTCCTCTGGCAATTGTAGCTGATAGGTTACAGGTCCTATTCTTCTAATAATCTCAAAAGGTCCAACATACCTGGGGCTTAGCTTTCCTCTTTTGATTAATCTTACCACTCCTTTCCAAGGAGAGACTTTTAGTAACACTTTGTCTCCTACCGGAAATTCCAATGGCTTTCGTCTGTTATCAGCATAACTCTTTTGTCGGTCACGTGCTGTTTTCAGTCGTTCCTTGACTTGGATAATTTTGTCGGTTGTTTCTTGCACTATTTCAGGTCCATATAGTTGCTTTTCTCCAATTTCTGCCCAACAGACTGGTGTTCGGCACTTTCGTCCATAAAGTGCTTCGAATGGTGCAGCATTGATACTGGTGTGATAACTGTTATTGTAAGAAAATTCTATTAATGGTAGATGGTCGTCCCAATTACCTCCGAAATCAATTACACAAGCTCTAAGCATATCTTCCATTGTCTGAATTGTCCTTTCGCTTTGTCCGTCCGTTTGAGGATGATAAGCGGTGCTTAGATTCAAGTTCGTTCCCGTTGATTTTTGGAAACTTGTCCAAAAATGAGAGGTAAAACGGCTATCTCTATCAGAAACAATTGATAAAGGAATTCCATGTAATGTGACTATTTCATTTACATACAGCTTAGCTAACAGTTCCATACTGTAGGTTTCCTTCATTGGTAGAAAATGAGCTGACTTAGTTAGCCTGTCTACAATCACCCAGATTGTATCATTACCTTTCCTTGTTTTGAGTAATTTGGTAACAAAATCCATTGTTGTCAATTCCCATTTCCATACTGGCATTTCTAACTGCTGCAATAAACCTGAGGGTTTCTGATGTTCAGCTTTGACTTGTGAATAGGTTAAACATTTAGAAACATAAGCTGCTATGTCCTTTTTCATTCCTATCCACCAGAAGTTCTTTCTTAAATCCTGATACATTTTATCACTTCCAGGATGCATCGTATATTTAAACTTATGGGCTTCTTCTAATATATGCTGGCGTAGGTTTCCTAGTTTAGGTATCCACATTCTTTTCTTATAGAATCTCCAAATTCCATCTGTTCCTTGTTCTAATTCTTTAATCATTCCTTTCAATTTTCAATATCATCCTTGATTACTGATTCCTGTGCTTCTCTAATCTGTTCATTTAAATCTGTCTGTCGATTTAATTTAAGAGAACGCACTCTTTTTGGCTTTTCATGACACTTTCGACTTAAAGCATCAGCTACTACATTAGCCTTTCTTGCGTGATACTGGATATTACAATCATAATCACTAAGAATTTCCATCCAGCGCCTTTATCTCATATTCAACTCCTTTTGCCCGAAGACATACCTTAAACTTTTATGATCGGTGAAAATAGTAAACTTACTAGGGCTGGCAATTCTAACACGAACAAGATAACACGACACGAACCTACATGAAGTTAACAGGTTTCGTGTTTAACCTTAGCAGGTTTCGTGTCTATATCAGGTCAACACGATAAGACCTGTTTAAATTTCGTGTCTTAACAGGTCAAAACCCGTTAACCTGTTAAGACTCGTTAATAACATGATAATAATTTTTAATAAAAAAAATATGTAGGACTTTATGACATACACCATGCGTTCTCCCTCAAATCTAAACCCTAAATTTTCAAATTTTAATCCAGCCGCTATCTCTCCAAAAGTGCAAAGTCTCCATCCTCCATCCAAAGTAACCAGCTCTTTCTCTCCATCCAGCACCGATTCAGTTCGTTCAGCGTCAAGGTCTAGTCTCAATGATCTGTTCTGTCCAAAGTCTCCGTTATTTCTCTCTGTCAGCGTGTCGCGGTTCAGTCCATCGTCAACGTCTCGTCTCAATGATCTAGTCACCGGCGTAAGGGCGTCACAATTCACATGCGTCACCATTTAATATTTTGAAAGTTCGTTTTGTTCGTGGTTCATTTTGTTTGTGGTTTGTTTTATCAGATATATCGCCTGTGTAAGTTCGTTTTGTATGTGGTTCGTTTTATCAAATTTATCGTCTTTGTTTTGTAAGGAGAATCGTGTCTTTAACAGGTCGTCTTCGTGTCTTAACAGGTTGTAAACACATTGGTAATTTTTTCGTGTCTTAACAGGTCATTTCGTGTAACCTGTTTATTATCGGGTTCGTGTTCGTGTCTGGAAAATCTGACACGATAAGATTTCGTGTCGTGTTCGAGTCTACCTGTTTCGGGTTCGTGTCTTATCGTGTTCATGTCTTAACAGATCAGGTTGTCCCGATATGCCAGCCCTAAAACTTACTACCATCAAGGTAATGTCTCCAAATCTTAAGGGCAAAAATTATAGCTCCTAATTCCAAATCATGGGTTGAATAATTCTCTTCATGATTCTTAAGTTGTCTAGACGCATAGGCTATAACCTTTTGGCGTTGTATCAATACACATCCATAACCTGTGACAACCCGACTTCTTGAGGTTAGTATTATCCTATTCCCCGACTCCTTTGTTGTATTTACATATCCTAGATCAGTGTGTTAGTGGGTATATGTTGCAAACCTGTACTTGTTAATGAGTAACGTATTGGAATACTGGATTTTGCCAAGACATCTTTCAACCGAAGATCCTTCGACCGAAGGATCCAACCTTCGACCAAATATAGGATCCTTCGACAGTCTCCAACCTTCGACCAAATGTAGGATCCTTCGTTAGTCTTTCCAATGGGCTTGGCCCATTCCTGTGATACGTTATATATATGTGAATGCATGTAGGTCGATAGTTAACTTCTAAAAACCCTAGTTCCAGTGTGTGTGCGTGACATAGCAGCCCCCTGCTCGAAGATCTCATTCTGTGATCAAGATTCCGGTTAGTGTGATTCTTGTTTGTCTAGAGGATCAAAAACACTTGTGATTATTGGTTTAATTTTATGTAGTAACAGCCTGGTTCATGGATTGAATATATATATGCGATTAGGTCGTTACTGATTTTGTAAATGATTGTATTTGGTTTTCAATGTTGATCTTGCTTATAATGATGATGAACCGACATGTCCTGTGCTAATGACGTTAGTGAATAATTCTGATATGATGAATGTATATGTGGATTAGATCGTTAGACATTGTGCGTTAAATCGTGGTGACTAGTTAGCATGGAAATTGGGTTTGATAAAAGTTGTTGTTAGACGGCATAACCTAAACCGTTGGGTCAAACTGATTAGACCTTGATACATGTTTACTGTACTGCTTGATGACCATTAGGGTTCCGTTTCGTAACTGATTGGTCGTATGGTAATTGCTGAATCATTAACCAGATGATAACAGTTAGATCGCATGATTAGGGTTACTGTAACCGAAGGATACTGTAACTGATATATATCGAAAGATAACGGATGTGTCGAAACATAACCATTGTATCGAAAGATAGCTGTGTGTCGAAACATAACCGAGAACTGAAAGATAACTGTTGTAGTCGAAGGATAGCTAGCTTAGTCGAAAGGTGGCATATGGTTCGGAACATAATATTTGATTCGAAAGATAACTGTGATAACTGTTAGATCGAAGGATAACTGTAATAACTGTTAGATCGAAGGATAACTGTGAACCGAGAGATATTATAGATTATGAACATACTTTGAATGATGGAATGTGTGCTTGACTAAATGGGTATGCCATGTCTAGTGATGAATGTTAGCTGATGATTTAATGTGAAATGATATGTGTTGGGCTCGTATGCAAACTGATTGTTATGTGTAACTATCATAGGGTTTGGTAAATCACCGTTGTGAAACGAGTAATTAATCCTACCGAGCACACCAAGGTGAGTTCACTACATTCGAGCATGCGTCCCAGTGGTTGGGGACAGTCAGTGGTTTGGGTAAAAACGGGTATATTGGTTAATATCCTCACCTATCGTTTTGTAAGTCCCTTATTATGTTACCTGGAGGGTAACGGGTATTAGTTAGTAGAGCTACTTAGGTTTGGCACCCTCACCCCGTGCCTGTAGAGGACGGAGGTGAACTAATGACCCAGTCTGGCCCAGTACTAGATAGGAGTACGTGGGAAGGGCAGTCATGTATTTCAGGAGCCGTCCGTGTTTGGAAATGAGATATTAACAATATTACTTGCATTGGGTATTGAACTATTTTATATACAACGGGTAATCAAACGTTTTCTAAAACTGTGAACTCGCCAGCTTTGTCTGATACACGTGTTACATGCTCGCAGGTCCTTAGGTACTTGGAAAGCAGGAACTTGCTGGCTGGAGGGCGCGAGTGGTCATGGTTGCTTGATGGATTAATTATTAGACATTTATTTACTATGATTGATTGGATAACATTTATATTACGATACATTAACGCTTCCGCTAAACTTATGGTTTTTGAATAACTTATGTTGGAATTTCAGTATCTTTAAATAATGAAGTTTTATTTCAAACTTGTGATTCAATGTAATTGGTGGCTCATTGCTAGTCGTCACACGCCTAGCAGGGACACTCCCTAGGTGGTATTTTTGGGGGTGTGACAGTTTGGTATCAGAGCCACTGGTTATAGTGAATTTGGTTTTAAAAATGATTTATAAAACCAGACTATAACTGAACTGATACGACATACTGATACGACATGGACCATGACACTCAGCTCCAGGCAGCAAGGTTCGTCTCTTGTTTACTATTGTATAATATAGTTAGTACATACTCATGATTGATATCACACTCGAACGCACACATGCCATTACAATACGAATTACTATGCTACCTGTCCATACTACGTGTTTTTAAGAGTAGGACTCTTCTTGTGTTTACATGATCTATGTTGTGACATCGACGGTCGTACTGTATGAATTAGGGGAAACCTTCTAACATGAGTAGGGAGGAACTGAGATAAGCATGCAAATCAGGTTATTATTATGGGTGCACACATAATAACAACGTGAGGTGCATGTGAGTCCCAGTAAATCTCGACTAGTGTGAAAAAGGAATCCCGCGTTGTTAGTCAATGTTGTATTAGAACCTCGAAAACTGTGAATACTATAACAATACTTGACATTCGCCTGAAATGGTCTGTTAATTTGTTACTTCTTCCCATGCTTATAGAATCATGAACGGACGTGGTGGAGGCCGCGGTGGCGGACAAGGCGAAATCCATATGACTCAAGCTGAGCTAGAGGCATTACTCAACGCCCAGGTGGCTGCAGCCTTGGCAGCTTATCAGGCTGGTATGACATGTACCAGACATTCTTTCCTTTGAATCGTGAACTTGAGTCTTACTTGTTGGTTTATTTTCTTTCGTTAATAGGTCAGCCGGCGCCACAAAACCAGCCTCACCCACCGGTCTGCACTTTTAAAACTTTCATGGATTGCAAGCCACAGACCTTCAGTGGCACTGAAGGGGCTGTAGGACTTATACGCTGGTTCGAAAAGGCGGAGTCAGTGTTTGCGATATGTAACTGCCCAGTTGGGGATAGGGTAAAGTTTGCAGCAGGCACGCTTCAGGATGGTGCCTTGACCTGGTGGAATGCCCAGGTGCAACTGCTAGGTATTGAGGCGGCGAACGCCACTACGTGGGATGATTTTAAAGAACTGATGAGAGAGGAATACTGTCCTCGAGATGAAATAGCGAAGTTAGAGAATGAGTACTATCATCTGACAATGGTGGGATCTGAAATCGAGGCGTATGTGAAGCGGTCGTATGAGTTAGCTGATTTGTGTCCGAACTTGTCCCGACCCATGCCCCGAAGAATCGAGCTGTTTATTAAGGGGTTACCTCCACGGGTGAAGGGTTTAGTTACAGCAGCGAACCTCAATAACCTAACCCAGATTGTTAGACTGGCACATAAAATCGTTGACCAGGAGGTGGAGAGCGACTCATTGCCACCTCGTATTTCTAGCACTACCACAGCTGCCACTACTTCCACTGCATCTGCTGCTGATGGCAAACGTAAGTGGAACGAAGCGGACAAGGGGTCCAACTCTGCACAGCCTCAGAAGAAGACGGATACTGGCAGCACCCGCAGTTTCAGTCAGACAGCATCAGTAAATCAGAACTCGAGTAACAGATCAGGGCAGGGATCATATGCGGGGAAGCTACCCTTGTGCAGCAAGTGTGATTTTCATCACAAGGGGCAGTGTACTCGAGTTTTTCATCGGTGTAATCGACCGGGGCACAAGGCCAGGGATTGTAGGACCACACTTCCAACTCAGCAGCAGCCAGCGCAGCAGACGGGTAGGCAACAGCCTCAGCAAACTCAGGGTACTCAGAGAGGGTGTTATCAGTGTGGGGCCGAGGGGCACTTCAAACGAGACTGCCCTCAGCTGAGACAGAGCACAGGGGGTGGTAACGGGAACAACAATGCGGGAAATAACGGGGGTAATGTTGCGCATGGGCGCGGGTTTGTGCTGGGAGCTGGGGAAGCGCGGAACGACGGCAACGTGGTTACTGGTACGTTTTCAGTAAACGGTGTTATTGCTTCTATTTTGTTTGATTCTGGTGCCGACTGGAGTTACGTGTCTTTAGAGTTTAGCTCCCAATTAGGGTTAAGTCCTACACTTCTTGTAATGAAACACATAGTAGAAATCGCGAATGGTAAAACAATCGAAGCTACGCATGTTCTATTTGGGTGTAAAATCGATCTTCTGGGTCAAGTTTTCGACATTGACTTGATTCCTATTGCTCTTGGAAGCTTCGACGTGATCGTTGGTATGGACTGGTTGTCCAAGTATCAAGCAGAGATTCTCTGTAAGGAGAAGATCATACGTGTTCCCCTTCCCAGTGGGGAATTTCTATCAGTTCAAGGTCATCGCAGCGGGACCCCAGTTAGCATTGTTTCGGCAATGAAGGCTCAGAAGTATTTGCGTAAGGGCTATCCTGCTATATTAGCTCTTGTTACCGATTCATCGTCTGATGAAAGGAAGATCGAGGATCTTCCAGTTGTTCGGGAATATCCTGACGTATTTCCTGAGGAACTCCCTGGGTTACCTCCACATCGTCAGGTGGAATTCCAGATCGACCTCGCCCCAGCGGCAGCCCCAGTTGCTCGTGCACCTTATCGTCTTGCGCCAGGAGAACTGCAGGAATTATCAAACCAACTCCAAGAGCTGTTGGATAGGGGTTTCATCCGACCTAGTTCTTCCCCCTGGGGAGCCCCAGTCTTATTTGTGAAGAAGAAGGACGGGTCCTTACGAATGTGTATAGATTATCGCGAGCTCAACAAGATGACGATCAAAAACCGTTATCCTTTGCCTCGTATTGACGACCTGTTTGACCAGTTACAAGGGTCGAGCTTTTACTCTAAGATCGACTTAAGGTCTGGTTATCATCAAGTGCGAGTCAGAGAGGAAGACGTTCCCAAAACCGCGTTTCGGACGCGATACGGTCACTATGAGTTCTTGGTTATGCCATTCGGGTTAACCAACGCACCAGCGGTTTTCATGGACCTCATGAACCGCGTGTGCAAGCCATACCTTGACGACTTCGTTATCGTTTTTATTGACGACATTCTAATTTACTCCAAGAACAAGGAGGATCACGAGCGGCACCTACGCCTTATCCTAGAACTCCTGAGGAGGGAGCAGTTGTACGCAAAGTTTTCTAAGTGTGATTTTTGGATACGGGAGGTACATTTTCTGGGGCATATAGTCAATGAGGTAGGCATACATGTGGATCCTGCCAAAGTTGACGCCATTAGAAATTGGGCGGCACCAAAGAACCCTTCGGAGGTGCGGCAATTTCTCGGTCTAGCAGGGTATTATCGCCGTTTCATTCAGAACTTCTCAAAGATTGCACAGCCACTCACCTCGTTAACACAGAAGAAAGTAGTTTACTCTTGGGGGACGAAGCAGGAGGATGCTTTTCAACTTTTGAAACAAAGGTTATGCAGCGCGCCAATCTTATCTCTGCCAGATGGTACTGAGGATTTTGTAGTTTATTGTGATGCTTCGATTCAGGGTCTCGGTTGCGTGTTGATGCAACGCGAGAAGGTGATAGCCTACGCCTCTCGACAATTGAAAGTTCATGAGAAAAACTATACGACACACGACTTGGAGTTAGGAGCAGTGGTGTTTGCTCTGAAGATTTGGAGACACTATTTATACGGTACGAAATGCACAATCTACACCGACCACAAGAGCCTTCAGCATATCTTCGACCAAAGAGAATTGAATATGCGACAGCGTCGTTGGGTGGAATTGTTCAATGATTACGAGTGTGCCATCAAATATCACCCAGGTAAAGCTAACGTTGTGGCAGATGCACTTAGCCGCAAAGAAACGAAACCTAAACGCGTTCGCGCATTACAGCTCACTATCCATTCCAGCCTTCCTGATAGGATTCGTAGGGCTCAGACTGAAGCATTGAAGGAAGAAAACATCGAAGCTGAGGGTTTACGCGGTATGGAAAAGCAGCTTGAGCAGAAATCTGATGGTATCTACTACATCATGGAAAGAGTATGGGTTCCTCTGTTTGGTGATCTTAGAGAACTTGTGATGGATGAAGCACACAAGTCACGATATTCTATTCACCCGGGATCGGACAAGATGTATCACGATCTTAAGGTTATGTATTGGTGGCCGAATATGAAAGCCCTCATAGCCACATATGTGAGTAAATGCTTAACTTGTGCTAGAGTTAAAGCGGAACACCAGAAGCCTTCGGGTCTACTACAGCAGCCAGAAATACCTAAGTGGAAGTGGGAACAGATCGCTATGGATTTCGTTACTGGATTACCAAGAACTCAGGCTGGAAACGACACTATTTGGGTGATTGTTGATCGACTCACGAAATCGGCACATTTTCTAGCAATCAAGGAAACAGATAAGTTTTCGCAGCTTGCAGCAGTATATCTTAAGGAGGTAGTTGCTCGGCACGGAGTGCCAACTTCTATCATCTCAGATCGAGATCCGCGCTTTACTTCTGAATTATGGCAGTCTATGCACAAATTGTTCGGTTCGAAACTTGATATGAGCACCGCTTACCACCCACAGACGGATGGTCAGAGTGAGCGCACTATTCAGACACTTGAAGACATGCTGCGGGCATGTGTGATCGATTTTGGGAAGGGATGGGAAAGACACTTGCCGTTAATAGAGTTCTCCTACAACAACAGCTACCACACAAGTATTCAGGCAGCTCCGTTCGAAGCATTGTATGGGCGGAAATGTCGTTCTCCTCTCTGTTGGGCAGAAGTAGGTGACAGTCAACTCACAGGTCCTGAATTCATTCTGGAAGCTTCACAAAGTATAGCTCGGATAAGGGATCGAATGGCAGCAGCGCGTGATCGCCAGAAGAGTTATGCTAACAAGCGTAGAAAGCCTTTGGAGTTCGAAGTAAATGATCGGGTTATGTTGAAAGTTTCACCGTGGAAGGGCGTTGTACGCTTCGGGAAGCGTGGCAAGCTTAACCCACGTTACGTTGGGCCATTCAAAATTCTAGAGCGAATCGGCAAGGTCGCTTACAGGCTCGAGTTACCTGCGGAATTAGGCAATGTTCACGATGTGTTTCACGTTTCTCAGTTAAAGAAGTGCCTGGTTGATGAGACACTAGTGGTGCCATTTCAAGAGCTCAAGTTGGATGACAAGCTGCAGTTTGTTGAAGAGCCTATTGAAATCATGGATCGGGAGGTCAAGGTCCGGAAGCACAGTCGAATTCCGATTGTTAGGGTCCGTTGGAACTCAAGGCGTGGACCGGAGTTCACGTGGGAACGCGAGGATCAGATGAAACTAAAGTACCCTCACCTTTTTCCCAAGGACAAGGCAGAGTCAAGCAAAGCTAGTGAATCTCGGGACGAGATTCCCCTTCAAGTTGGGGATGATGTAACACCTGAGGAAAATCCGCAACGATCTTGAATTGTCACTTCACTCTCTTGTACCTGCTTGCCAAATTTCGGGACGAAATTTCTTTCAAGTTGGGGATGATGTGACAACCCGACTTCTTGAGGTTAGTATTATCCTATTCCCCGACTCCTTTGTTGTATTTACATATCCTAGATCAGTGTGTTAGTGGGTATATGTTGCAAACCTGTACTTGTTAATGAGTAACGTATTGGAATACTGGATTTTGCCAAGACATCTTTCAACCGAAGATCCTTCGACCGAAGGATCCAACCTTCGACCAAATATAGGATCCTTCGACAGTCTCCAACCTTCGACCAAATGTAGGATCCTTCGTTAGTCTTTCCAATGGGCTTGGCCCATTCCTGTGATACGTTATATATATGTGAATGCATGTAGGTCGATAGTTAACTTCTAAAAACCCTAGTTCCAGTGTGTGTGCGTGACATAGCAGCCCCCTGCTCGAAGATCTCATTCTGTGATCAAGATTCCGGTTAGTGTGATTCTTGTTTGTCTAGAGGATCAAAAACACTTGTGATTATTGGTTTAATTTTATGTAGTAACAGCCTGGTTCATGGATTGAATATATATATGCGATTAGGTCGTTACTGATTTTGTAAATGATTGTATTTGGTTTTCAATGTTGATCTTGTTTATAATGATGATGAACCGACATGTCCTGTGCTAATGACGTTAGTGAATAATTCTGATATGATGAATGTATATGTGGATTAGATCGTTAGACATTGTGCGTTAAATCGTGGTGACTAGTTAGCATGGAAATTGGGTTTGATAAAAGTTGTTGTTAGACGGCATAACCTAAACCGTTGGGTCAAACTGATTAGACCTTGATACATGTTTACTGTACTGCTTGATGACCATTAGGGTTCCGTTTCGTAACTGATTGGTCGTATGGTAATTGCTGAATCATTAACCAGATGATAACAGTTAGATCGCATGATTAGGGTTACTGTAACCGAAGGATACTGTAACTGATATATATCGAAAGATAACGGATGTGTCGAAACATAACCATTGTATCGAAAGATAGCTGTGTGTCGAAACATAACTGAGAACTGAAAGATAACTGTTGTAGTCGAAGGATAGCTAGCTTAGTCGAAAGGTGGCATATGGTTCGGAACATAATATTTGATTCGAAAGATAACTGTGATAACTGTTAGATCGAAGGATAACTGTAATAACTGTTAGATCGAAGGATAACTGTGAACCGAGAGATATTATAGATTATGAACATACTTTGAATGATGGAATGTGTGCTTGACTAAATGGGTATGCCATGTCTAGTGATGAATGTTAGCTGATGATTTAATGTGAAATGATATGTGTTGGGCTCGTATGCAAACTGATTGTTATGTGTAACTATCATAGGGTTTGGTAAATCACCGTTGTGAAACGAGTAATTAATCCTACCGAGCACACCAAGGTGAGTTCACTACATTCGAGCATGCGTCCCAGTGGTTGGGGACAGTCAGTGGTTTGGGTAAAAACGGGTATATTGGTTAATATCCTCACCTATCGTTTTGTAAGTCCCTTATTATGTTACCTGGAGGGTAACGGGTATTAGTTAGTAGAGCTACTTAGGTTTGGCACCCTCACCCCGTGCCTGTAGAGGACGGAGGTGAACTAATGACCCAGTCTGGCCCAGTACTAGATAGGAGTACGTGGGAAGGGCAGTCATGTATTTCAGGAGCCGTCCGTGTTTGGAAATGAGATATTAACAATATTACTTGCATTGGGTATTGAACTATTTTATATACAACGGGTAATCAAACGTTTTCTAAAACTGTGAACTCGCCAGCTTTGTCTGATACACGTGTTACATGCTCGCAGGTCCTTAGGTACTTGGAAAGCAGGAACTTGCTGGCTGGAGGGCGCGAGTGGTCATGGTTGCTTGATGGATTAATTATTAGACATTTATTTACTATGATTGATTGGATAACATTTATATTACGATACATTAACGCTTCCGCTAAACTTATGGTTTTTGAATAACTTATGTTGGAATTTCAGTATCTTTAAATAATGAAGTTTTATTTCAAACTTGTGATTCAATGTAATTGGTGGCTCATTGCTAGTCGTCACACGCCTAGCAGGGACACTCCCTAGGTGGTATTTTTGGGGGTGTGACATAACCTAACTTAGAAGCGTCACAATAGACTATAAAATCTTCAGTTCCTTCTGGTAACGCTAGTATAGGTGCATTGGTTAATCTTTGCTTAAGAATTCTAAAGGCTATTCTAGAAAAATCTCGAATAAATCTTCTATAATAACCGGCCAATCCTAAGAAACTTCTAAGCTCGGTTGGTGATTAAGGGGTTTTCTATCACACCCCAAAAACGTCGCAGCGCAATATAAAACGTAGTGGTGACGGAAGTTGGTGCCCATTTATACCTTTTCGGACGATGCACTCTTGTGTTTGACATTTTGACATATTTTAAAACATAAATATTAAACATTACATTTTAAAAGTCACGACACAACCACATAAGTTAAGTTGTTTTGATCCTCACGGATCTTATTACAAATGTCCCAGATAATTTAAAAGATGTCCAACATATTTAGACGAAACGACATGCATCATCAAACACAAGATACACCATGATTTCCCGAAGCCGAACTCAAGTACCTGTAGAACACGTTAAAAATCAAGTGTCAACACAAAGGAAGGTGAGTTCACGTATTCACTTACTACCAATTTTATTTCTAGGAAAACTTTCTGATTAGGTGTTTATTTAAAAACATCCATATAAATTTTAGAAAGTCCGTTTTACTTCCTTATTAAAATCCACGGGCCTTCCGCCGGTTCATCGATCCGACAACTGTAATATATATTGCCCAGGTTTTGTATATTAAATTATTGCGTCAACTTTCAGACTCGTATGTTAGCTAGACGATACGAACTATATATCAACGATGCAGGGATAATCAAAGCTAGACAATAAACAGAATATTAATTCGTCGTTTGACATTGACACGGGGCGACCGGTCACGATGGGGTTGTCAACCCGATAGATCTACCAACAATTCATCGCGTGCAATAGTTAACTGATTAAACGACATCATGGGCACAGGGTTCTCTCTTTGAGAACAATATGATGTCTGCCTCATGTACAATATATATATCCTACTAATATGACAATTTAATACACGATGTTGTACGAATCCCCTGAATCTCCATCATTCGAGACCCAGGCCGGCATCCGTCCCAACTATACGGTCATGTTTCGCCTAGGAAATACAGTATCATCCCAATGTCCAACATTTATTCATCAAAACGTTTTTACTTCGAAACGTATGACTTATCAAATTTCATATATTTTCAGCGAAAATATATATTTTATATTAAAAGGTATGTTTTATTTCGAAAACATTATTAAACCCTTTTAACGACGTGTTCTACCCCCAAAATATATACAAGGCAGTAAAAAGAGGGGTTTAGTGACACTCACCTTTGGGTGCATATTTTAGTACCGCAAGCCCAGAGATTGATTTTCTACACGTCCTCGTATAGGAACGATTCTAAATCAACATACATAACACAAAAATCCCAAGTTTCTCCGTTTCTTAGAATTATCACACAACTTTGAGATTTTCTCGAAAAGTTGTCATTTTTGATTAGGTTGGCATGTTATTATATGTATATGAGTCCATATACATACATATATATATTTTTATGAATTTTGCGACTTGAACGAATTTATTGGTGACCATTATTGTGTAAATCCGTTAACTCTTCCGTTTATACGCAATATATCTACGATTTGTGCGTCGTAATATATATATACATAAACGTTCACATAATCTAATACTGAACACTTGAAATATTACTAACTTATCTATTTTGTCATTTTTAAAGCAAATATACATAAAACATCTCATATGTACCAAATTTCATGCTCGACAAACAAGTTACATATTTAACGCAATTTTACCGTTTCTACCGCACAAAACGTACATGCATACGTGCGTAGTCTAAGTTTCTCACTATCAAATTAACAATTAACATATTATCATATTTATATGTTTAATCACTTAACACAGTTTATCACATAAGGTTCACTCAAAATTTACCCATACTAGTGTTCATTAAGAAAATGCGTATTTTAGCGATTCGGTAACGTTTTCGGGCGTCGGAAGTCACGCATGACCAACCAAACACCAAGTAAACTTAAAATTAGTTAAAATACTTATTTTTAAACTAAAAACATCGGTTTATTAACTGATCTAATTCAGTTTTATAAAAATCACTCGAAAAGCCGATTTTTGACCGTTTTAACGCATAGTTTTGCGTTAAATGTTACCATAACCATCCCAACTCGAAATGACTTGATATTTTAACACAATACGTGTTATTTACTGATTAAAATAGTGGTTATAATCAGATTAGTGCAGTTTTTGTGTAAGTCGCATAAATCATGCGATTTCACGTATTTTACAACTTTAATGCACCAAGTACAACATGCAAAGCTAGCATACATTATGACAAAGTTATAAGTCACTAAACACCTTAACATAACTTCATTTTAGTGCTTATAATCTGCTCATAACCGATTTTTACTCAATTACACTCAAATCACCTTTTTAAGATCATATATCATCATGTATGTCTAAGTATATGCATCTAATATGTTCATATCACAATTTTATCATCAAATATGATCTTAATACATCAAAACCTTACTAATATCCTATTCTTCAAAATATCATACATATCACTTCAATCATTCATGTTCATTCATACTTAAATCCTTCACTTTTAAGTTTACACAACAACTTTAACATGCATGCATACATATATATATATATATATATATATATATATATATATATATATATATATATATATATATATATATATATATGAACTTTCAAAAGTTCACTTTTCATTATATTCATCATAAATCACATGACCATTTTTAAAACATTCTTATATGATACTATTTCAACACATGCATGTACTTATCTTTCAAGATTCAACTTAAATCAATCAAAGATCTTTAAACAAAAATCAAAATATAACTAAACACATACATCTTCATAACTTTCGGCTATATATACATACACACACATACCCATTTTTATTTTGTTCAAAACTCATTTGTTTGAAATTTTCAAGTAAATGTTTAAATTTCAAGAATCAAGAGAAACTTTTTACTAACTTCTTTATCAATATGAATCAAGAACAATGTTTATTGAAACATGTTATACCTTCAAGAATTTAGTTGGGTTTTTGATAGGAGATGGTGATATGAGACTTGGTTTTGCTTGAAACTTGCTTGAAATCACTTCCAAACCTTCTTACAAGCATAGAATCACCATGATTAGCTCTTGATTCTTCATATTTTGGTTTTGAAAATGAAATGTTGAAGTGGGAAGGGGTGTTCGGCCATGAGCTTGAAGGAGAGAGAGAGAGAGTGAGGTTTTTGAATTTATTCTTGGAATTGTGTTTGTATGAGTGCATGTTCTCTAGCTTAATCATCATCATTATCAAGGTGAAGACATGTGTCTATAACACAAGAATCAAGTGGTTGTGGGCACCCCACATTGCTGCCCATGCCCCCCTCTCTCACAAAATTATACATATTTATATATACATATATTATGTACATTTGTGTTAAAAAGAGGTGTTTTACTGAATACCGGGTATTTTATCTAGCGTTTTATTCCCGTTTTAGTGCGTTTTATTGTTCTATAAAAATAATCACTCAAAATTATTACGGAAATAATTACCAGTTGCCTTGATTGGCTGCGTTGACAGTATTTTGTTTAATTCGCGCAGTATGGCGCGGTACGCGCTCAAACACGAAAAATAGAGTTTCTTAGCGTATTAAATTATTTTTCACACGGATATTATTAAAATTATTATTCTAATCATAACAGACTATTTTTAGGATTTTAACACTGATCGGGTGGTTACCGACGTTCGTTTCGCATTTTAAACGTTACATGATAAGCGTTAGTTTTATCGTTGCCAACATAATTTTTATACACATCTAAATTTACCAACACATCAAACATCATATTTTAACATCACAGTAAGTCACAAACAGTCATGTTACATATTCACTACACAGATTACTATTGTCCGGTACGGCCTGAGAGGCCGGGTGTCACAGTCTCCCCCTGTTTAGGGAATTTCATCCTTGAAATTCTACTTCACAGGTTTCGTTTTCGCACTCGGTGGGAAGAGGTGAGGATATTTCTGTTGCATTTGGTCCTGTCGCTCCCAGGTGAACTCGGGTCCACGCTTAGAATTCCAACGGACCTTGACCGACTCAATTTTACTCCTCCTGAGTTTCT
Source organism: Helianthus annuus (assembly GCF_002127325.2). Taxonomy (NCBI): domain Eukaryota; kingdom Viridiplantae; phylum Streptophyta; class Magnoliopsida; order Asterales; family Asteraceae; genus Helianthus; species Helianthus annuus. Next base: position 158,866,106 of record NC_035437.2, on the reverse strand, counting down.
GGGTTTTCCGATCCAGAACCTCCACTGGTACTTCGATAAATCTCAGTTTATCGTCCGCTCGAACCTCTCCAGGGGGTATAATTAGTGTCTCATCAGGCAGACACTTTTTCAGGTTGGAGACATGAAATACATCATGGACTCCAATCAACTCCTGTGGCAACTTGAGCCTATACGCAACTGGTCCAACTCGAGAGACGACTTCGAAGGGACCTATATAGCGCGGGCTCAACTTTCCCCCTCTTCCAAACCTCACAATGCCCTTCCATGGCGATACCTTTAACTCTACCACCAACTTGAAACTCCAGCGGTTTCCTTCGGTTATCTGCATAACTCTTCTGTCGATCCGCCGCAGCCTTCAACCTATTCTTGATCTGGACTACCTTGTCCGTGGTCTCCTGAATGATCTCGGGTCCTGTCAAATGCTTTTCGTCGACTTCAGCCCAACAGAGCGGTGATCGACACTTCCTTCCATACAGGGCTTCAAACGGAGCAGCTTTTATGCTGGCGTGGTAACTATTGTTGTAAGAAAACTCTGCCAAGGGCAAATGAGTATCCCAACTTCCACCGAAATCAATCGCACACGCTCTCAGCATATCCTCTAATGTCTGAATGGTCCTTTCGCTCTGACTATCCGTTTAAGGATGATATGCAGTACTCATATCCAAATGAGAACCCAACGATTTCTGGAGAGATCGCCAAAATCTGGAGTCAAATCGTCCGTCTCTATCCGAAATGATTGACACAGGTACTCCATGACGGGCTACAATCTCGTTAAGGTACAGCTGCGATATCTTCTCCGTATTGTCTATTTCCTTAAGTTCAGGAAATTTGTAGACTTTGTCAATCGATCCACAATTACCCAGATCATATTATGTCCACGCGACGTACGGGGTAACTTGGTGATAAAGTCCATCGTAAGATGTTCCCATTTCCACTTAGGAATCTCTGGTTGCTGCAGAAGCCCAGACGGCTTCTGGTGCTCACCCTTAACCCTAGAGCATGTCAGACATTTACTCACATAGGCCATAATGTCTCTCTTCATCTTCGGCCACCAGTAAAACTCCTTAATGTCCTGATACATCTTGGTAGAACCTAGGTGAATGGAATACTTGGATTTATGAGCTTCGTCTATAACCAATTCGCGGAGGTTACCTTTAAGCGGAATCCAGACTCGGTTCATGAAGTACATTATTTCATCTGCTTTCGATATCAATTTACATTCTAAGCCCTTCAAACCTTCACTTCTCAAATCATCATCCTTCAAAGCTTCCCGCTGTGCATCATGAATTCGATCGGTCAAACTCGTTTGTATGGTCAAACCCAAAGCACGCACACGTAAAGGTTTTTCCCATTCCTTCCTGCTGAGCGCATCTGCAACAACGTTTGCTTTCCCTGGGTGATAACGGATATCACATTCATAATTGTTGAGTAACTCCACCCAACGTCGTTGTCGCATATTGAGCTCCTTCTGATCGAAGATGTGCTGGAGGCTCTTATGGTCCATGTAAATCGTACACTTCGTGCCATACAAGTAGTGTCTCCAGATCTTCAAAGCAAACACAACAGCTCCAAATCATGTGTTGTGTAATTCTTCTCGTGCACTTTCAATTGTCTGGACACATAGGCTATCACTTTGTCTCTTTGCATTAAAATGCATCCAAGACCCGAACGTGAAGCATCACAGTAAACAATGAAATCATTACTTCCCTCAGGAAGGGAAAGAATAGGTGCACTGCAGAGCTTTTCCTTCAACAACTGAAAAGCTCTCTCCTGCTTCTCCGCCCAGTCAAACTTCCTCTCTTTCTGGGTTAATAGCGTCAATGGTTGCGCAATTCTGGAGAAGTTCTCGATGAATCTCCGGTAATACACAGCAAGCCCTAAGAATTGTCGCACCTCTGACGGAGTCTTTGGCGCTTCCAATTCTTTATTGCTTCGATCTTAGACGGATCTACATGTATACCTTTCTCATTTATGACATGTCCGAGAAAAAATGAACTTCTCGAATCCAAAACTCACATTTGGAGAAATTGGCATACAACTTCTCTTCCTTCAACAACTCCAAATTTAACCTCAAATGATGCTCATGATCTTCTTTGGTTCGTGAATAAATAAGTATATCGTCGATGAATACTATCACGAATTTGTCCAAGTAGGGTTTGCATACCCTGTTCATGAGATCCATGAACACAGCTGGCGCATTACTTATACCAAAGGGCATGACTAGGAACTCATAATGGCCGTATCGTGTTCGAAAGGCTGTATTTGGAATGTCTTCGTCAGTAACCTTCAACTGATGATAGCCCGAACACAGATCTATCTTCGAGTAGTAGCTGGATCCCTGAAGTTGGTCAAACAGATCATCAATCCTCGGCAAAGGATACCGATTCTTTATAGTTAACTTGTTCAGCTCCCTGTAATCTATACACATCCTGAAGGATCCATCCTTCTTCTTCACGAACAGAACAGGCGCACCCAAGGCGAATAACTCGCTCGAATGAAATCTTTGTCTAGTAGCTCTTGAAGCTGGTTCGACATTTCTTTCATTTCCGACGGTGCCAATCTATAAGGAGATTTTGCAATTGGTGCAGCACCAGGTACCAAATCGATTCGGAACTCGATCTGTCTCGCAAGGGGTAATCCAGGTAAGTCTTCAGGAAAAACTTCTGGATAATCACGAACAATAGGAATCTCCTCGATCTTCCTACATTCGGCCTTTGTATCCATCACGTTAACTAAGAACGCAAGATGTCCTTTCCGCAACAACTTGATCGTCTTCATACGACTGACAACACTCGACACACGACTCGATCGATCTCCATGGATAATTATCGCTTTGCCACCACCAGGACGAGGTATCCGCACTTGCTTCTTCGAGCAAACAATCTCCGCTTTATTCTTGGACAGCCAATCCATTCCTAGAACTACATCGAAGCTTCCCAGCTCCACAGGTAGTAAATCAATACTAAATTTATGATCGCCTAATAGAATACTACAGTTGCGTACGACTTCGCTAGTCTCTGTCAGTTTATCATTTGCTAGTTCTATCGAGTACTTCTTATTTAGCTTACTTGTAGGTGAACACAGGAATGGTTCAAAGTTTTTCGAGACAAAACTCAAGTCAGCTCCAGTATCAAAAAGTACGAACGCGGAATGGTTATTGATCATAAACATACCAGTGACAACAACAGGATCATCACGTGCCTTCCCAGCATTTAGCTCAAACGCTCTACCCCTGGCATTCTGTCTTCCCGCCTTAGGGGACAGTCCTTTTTGAAATGTCCTTGTTCTCCGCACTAGAAACATCCTTCAAGTCTCGATCCTTCCACAGTACTCTTGGCATAGCATTCAAGGGTAATATGCCCAGTTCGTCCGCATCGGTTGCATTTCTTCTGTCCATCCTCACAAGTCTTTCTCTCAGATCTGCCTCGACTATCTCTGGTGTCATCCTTTCTAGTACCACTAGAAGTTGCTGCATATGCCTTCTTCGAACTGCGTTTCCTGTCGCGCTTCTCTTCAGTCTCCTTCCTCGAACTCTCGGACTTGCGCTTCTTTGTAACTTCTGTCTTAGTCTCAGAACGCCCCAATCGTTCTGATTTCGCATCTGCTTTGGCCTTGCCCGATGACTTCCTGGCTTCCTCCTTTTTATCAAGGCTACCTTTGCGAGCAACGTCATCGGCTAATGATTTTGCCAATGTAGTAGCCTCTAGATAGGTGGTAGGTTTTGCGGATGTAACCACACTACGAATTCGTGTCGACAATCCCCAGATATACCTTTCTACCTTTACATATTCAGGAGTAACCATTCGTGGAACTAACCTCGCCAAGTCGTTAAAATGAGAAGTGTAAGCTTTGACATCCAGACCTTCCATGGTCAGATTCCAGAAGTCTGTCTCGATTTTCTGGATTTCACTCCGCGGGCAGTACTCTTTCAGAAGCATCTCTTTAAGTTCGTTCCAGGTCAGACCGTAGGCAGCGTCTTCACCCAAAATTTGAACATGCGAGTTCCACCAGGACAGCGCTTCATCAAGAAATAAGCAAGAAGCATATCTCACCCGTTGATCAGCAGCACAACCACTGATTGCCATGACAGACTCCATCTTCTCAATCCATCGGGTGATATCTAAGGGTCCTTCAGCACCGGTAAATGATCGTGGGTTACAGCCCTGGAATGTTTTATATGTACATCCATGCACTGTTCAATAATGTTAATAAAAATCCGGAATTCATTCCAATGATAATATAACACATGAACTACTAAAACTTTCCTATCACATTTTACCTGGAGGATTTCTATTATGTGCCCCACCAAAACCTTGCCCACGAGCACCTCGTCCACGACCCTGACCATCATTAGGGTTGAGCTGTTCCATGGCAGTATTAACGTGTTGGGCTATGAGTTGAGCCAACTCTTCCGGTGTGGTAGGTAATCCGGTACCCTGTCTTGCTTTAGGCGGCATTTCGTCGTTTCTATTATCATAAAAATAATATCCACATAAGACGATAACCAAAAATAATTCAATCATTAAATGTTAGTGGACCAAACATAACGCATGTAAAATATCCACATATTAATGAGAAAATTTTTTAACCAAAAGTATATCATTGGTATTTATTATAGAAATTATTTAAACTCGTTTTCAGTACAAAGGACTATTTTTGGCATGCCTACATTGACATCCATAAACAAGTTCATATGAAATTCCTAAATAATATCCAAAAATGAATCTGGCACGCAGGCCACAAACACAAAGAACATAAAAAGAAATGTCTAATAGTACAGCCCATCAAACAACGAAACAATCAAACAAACAAACAGCTAACATCAACGCCTCAAATATAGAGACTCTAAGATCTCCTGGACAAGCTTCTCCAAATCCACAACCCTCCAATGCATCTCATCACTCGCGGTGTGATCTATAACCCTCAACTCCTCGTGGTCGTCCATCTGTTCCTCGAGGTACTTCGCCTTTCCTTTAGCTATGTCTAGGTCTTTGCGCAATGCGGCGAGCTGTCGATCACAACGGCAATGTCGATTTACCCTATCTCCAGCGGGCCAAATCCTCTTCCTACGACGATAATAAACTAACAGCGGCGTCGAAGAGGTGCATGACTCTAAAACAGACAAAGAAGACTCAGACAAAACAGGCGGAGGGATCTCAATAGCAGGCTCGATCACAGCAGCAGGTGGAACGACTGATGGCTCTAAGGGTCGAGCCGTGACGATAGTGGCGTCCACCACTGGTGCGATACTAGAAGATCCTTCGACAGTAGGGACACTCCTGATCACGTCATCGATAACTGGTACAGTGCCAGATGATCGTCCCGTCTCATGGATTGAGAGAGGTACATCATCATCATCTATCCACCCGTTGCTAGTGAAAGCGCATCGGGGGTCCCCCTGGCTGGCAAAAGCAGCAGGGTTGACATGGAAAGATGAGGTAAGCTTAGTAGCACCAATCATCTGTGAAGCTGTGATAAGTGTCTCTGGCAGCGTAGGTCTAGGTGAAGTCTCGAAATCTGGCACGCTACTTGAGTCGTTGATCTCGATGACCTCGTGCTCGTGCGACATCTGTGACACACATATAACCGAACTAGTAAGTGCGTAACCAACAAAAACAGTAACAATAAGGTCAAATAAACAGAAAATCACGTATGCAGATAAAACACATTAATGGTTTTCATACATGATAAAATATTTTCTATGTTTATTTAAAAATCCTTGCTTCGAGAATTTTGGACTTTATATTTCAAAATTCTCCGGTTGAAGTCTAGTGTTTTTCCGCGAAAACATCTAGTTCGCTAACAACCAATGGCTCTGATACCAACTTCTGTCACACCCCAAAAACGTCGCAGCGGAATATAAAACGTAGTGGTGACGGAAGTTGGTGCCCATTTATACCTTGTCGGACGATGCACTCTTGTGTTGGACATTTTGACATATTTTAAAACATAAATATTAAACATTACATTTTAAAAGTCACATAAGTTAAGTTGATTTGATCCTCACGGATCTTATTACAAACGTCCCAGATAATTTAAAAGATGTCCAACATATTTAGACGAAACGACATGCATCATCAAACACAAGATACGCCATGATTTCCCGAAGCCGAACTCAAGTACCTGTAGAACACGTTAAAAATCAAGTGTCAACACAAAGGAAGGTGAGTTCACGTATTCACTTACTACCAATATTATTTCTAGGAAAACTTTTTGATTAGGTGTTTATTTAAAAACATCCATATAAATTTTAGAAAGTCCGTTTTACTTCCTTATTAAAATCCATGGGCCTTCCGTCGGTTCGTCGATCCGACAACTGTAATATATATTGCGTAGGTTTTGTATATTAAATTATTGCGTCAACTTTCAGACTCGTATGTTAGCTAGACGATACGAACTATATATTAACCATGCAGGGATAATCAAAGCTAGACAATAAACAGAATATTAATTCGTCGTTTGACATTGACACGGGGAGACCGGTCACGACGGGGTTGTCAACCAGATAGATCTACCAACAATTCATCGCGTGCAATACTTAACTGATTAAACGACATCATGGGTGCAGGGTTCTCTCTTTGAGAACAATATGATGTCTGCCTCACGTACAATATATCTATCCTACTAATATGACAATTCAATACACGGCGTTGTACGAATCCCCTAAATCTCCAACATTCGAGACCCAGTTCGGCATCCGTCCCAACTATACGGTCATGTTTCGCCTAGGAAATACCGTATCATCCTAATGTCCAACATTTATTCATCAAAAACGTTTTTACTTCAAAACTATGACTTATCAAATTTAATATATTTTCAGCGAAAATATATATTTTATATTAAAAAGGTATTTTTTATTTCGAAAACATTATTAAACCCTTTTAACGACGTGTTCTACCCCCAAAATATATACAAAGCAGTAAAAAGTGGGGTTTAGTGACACTCACCTTTGGGTGCGTATTTTAGTACCGCAAGCCCAGAGATTGATTTTCTACACGTCCTAGTATAGGAATGATTCTAAATCAATATACATAACAAAAAAATTCTAAGTTTCTCCGTTTCTTAGAATTATCACATAACTTTTAGATTTTCTCGAAAAGTTGTCATTTTTTATTAGGTTGGCATGTTATTATATGTATATGAGTCCCTATATATATATATATATATATATATATATATATATATATATATATATATGATTTTTGCGACTTGAACGATTTTATTGGTGACCATTATTGTATAAATCCGTTAACTCTCCCGTTTATATGCAATATATCTACGATTTGTGCGTCGTAATATATATATACATAAACGTTCACATAATCTAATACTGAACACACGAAATATTACTAACTTATCTATTTTGTCATTTTTAAAGCAAATATATACATAAAACATCTCATGTGTACTAAATTTCTTGCTCGACAAACAAGTTACATATTTAACGCAATTTAACCGTTTCTACCGCACAAATCGTACATGCATACATGCGTAGTCTAAATTTCTCACTATCAAATTAGCACTTAACATATTATCATATTTATATGTTTAAATCACTTAACACATTTTATCACATAAGGTTCACTCAAAATTTACCCATACTAGTGCTCATTAAGAAAATGCGTATTTTAGCGATTCGGTAACGTTTTCGGGCGTCGGAAGTCACGTATGACCAAACAAACACCAAGTAAACTTAAAATTAGTTAAAATACTTATTTTTAAACTAAAAACATCGGTTTATTTACTGATCTAATTCAGTTTTATAAAAATCACTCGAAAAGCCGATTTTTGACAGTTTTAACGCATAGTTTTGCGTTAAACGTTACCATAACCATCCCAACTCGAAATGACTTGATATTTTAACACAATACATGTTATTTACTAATTAAAATAGTGGTTATAATCAGATTAGTGCAGTTTTTGTGTAAGTCACATAAATCATGCGATTTCACGTATTTTACAACTTTTAATGCACCAAGTACAACATGCAAAGCTAGCATACATTATGACAAAGTTATAAGTCACTAAAAACCTTAACATAACTTCATTTTAGTGCTTATAATCTGCTGATAACCGATTTTTACTCAATCACACTCAAATCACCTTTTTAAGATCATATATCATCATGTATGTCTAAGTATATGCATCTAATATGCTCATATCACAACTTTATCATCAAATATGATCTTAGTACATCAAAACCTTACTAATATCCTATTCTTCCAAATATCATACATATCACTTTAATCATTCATGTTCATTCATACTTAAATCCTTCACTTTTAAGTTTACACAACAACTTTAACATGCATGCATACATATATACATATATATGAACTTCCAAAAGTTCACTTTTCATTATATTCATCGTAAATCACATGACCATTTTTAAAACATTCTTATATGATACTATTTCAACACATGCATGTACTTATCTTTCAAGATTCAACTTAAATCAATCAAAGATCTTTAAACAAAACTCAAAATATAACTAAACACATACATCTTCATAACTTTCGGCCATATACACATACACACACATACCCATTTTTATTTTGTTCAAAACTCATTTGTTTGAAATTTTCAAGTAAATGTTTAAATTTCAAGAATCAAGTGAAACTTTTTACTAACTTCTTTATCAATATGAATCAAGAACAATGTTTATTGAAACATGTTATACCTTCAAGAATTTAGTTGGGTTTTTCATAGAAGATGGTGATATGAGACTTGGTTTTGCTTGAAACTTGCTTGAAATCACTTCCAAACCTTCTTACAAGCATAGAATCACCATGATTAGCTCTTGATTCTTCATATTTTGGTTTTGAAAATGAAATGTTGAAGTGGGAAGGGGTGTTCGGCCGTGAGCTTGAAGGAGAGAGAGTGAGGTTTTTGAATTTGTTCTTGGAATTGTGTATGTATGAGTGCATGTTCTCTAGCTTAATCATCATCATCATTATCAAGGTGAAGACATGTGTCCATAACACAAGAATCAAGTGGTTGTGGGCACCCCACATTGCCGCCCATGTCCCCCTCTCTCACGAAATTATATATATATATATATATATATATACATATTATGTACATTTGTGTTAAAAACAGGTGTTTTACTGAATACCGGGTATTTTATCCAGTGTTTTAATCCCGTTTTAATGCGTTTTAAATTATTTTTATTGTTCTATAAAAATAATCACTCAAAATTATTACTGAAATAATTACCAGTTGCCTTGACTGGCTGCATTGACAGTATTTTGTTTAATTCGCACAGTATCGCGCGGTACACACTCAAACTCGAAAAATAGAGTTTCTTAGCGTTTTAAATTATTTTTCCACACGGATATGATTAAAATTATTATTCGAATCATAACAGACTATTTTTAGGATTTGGGTGGTCACCAACGTTCGTTTCGCATTTTAAACATTACGCGATAAGCATTAGTTTTATCGTTGCCAACATAATTTTTATACACATCTAAATTTACCAACACATCAAACATCATATTTTAACATCACAGTAAGTCACAAATAGTCATGTTACATATTCACTACACATATTACTATTTCTCCACAGTTGAAGCACATTCCATTATTTGGTTTCTTCCTACAATCTTCTTCCTTGTGTCCTGGTATCTTGCAGGAATTGCAGTAAGTGGAGCATTTTCCCGAATGCTTCTTCTCTCAGGCCTTACAATAAGGCGCAGAGGTAGAACCTACATTTTTCCCACGGTTGGAATTTCCATAACGAAATTCTTGGGTAAGCCTTTGAGCTAGGTTCCTTCTTTAGTCCTCCTCTCTTGTACGTACTAACTCATCTGTCAAGGTGTTTGCTAGTTCTACAGCTTCTTCTATAGTTTGAGGTCTAGCTGCCTTGACTACATGCCTAATCTCACTGATTAATCCCCAGATGTAACGGGAGATTAATACTGGATCTGGTGATGCAAGGGTTGGTACTATTCTAGCATATTCAAAGAATAACGTAGAATAACCCTTACTATCCACTCCAGTCATTCTAAGGTTTAATAACTTATTTGCTATCTGTTCTTTTTCATTGGGAAGGCGGAATTTCCTTTCTACCCGATTCTTAAATTCCTCCCATTCCATATTGTAAACCATGTCACTTCCCCTAGACTAGAGGATAGTATTCCACCATTCTAAGGCTGAGTTTTTAAACAAATTGGAAGCAAACATTATCTTATCCTCTTCCGCACATTTGCTTATTTTTAAGACAGCCTCAGTCTTTTCTATCCAGCGTAGAGCTGCAACGGCCCCTTCATTGCCCGAGAATTCCATTGGATTACAAGACCAGAATTCCTTGTAAGAACAACCATAAGACATGGTCCTTTTGCTTTTGGGAATGGGCACTTGAAGCATGGGTCCATTGTTTACGCTGTGTTCTGTTTCAGTTGGTCGTTTACTGCCATTGTTACTTTTATTATCAGCTTCCCTAATTGTTTTGATAATATATGGCATTGCATCTATTATCCCTTGTGCCACTATGTGTTGAATGGCACTGTTATCCACTGGGTTTCCATTATTATCATTGTTCGGGTTATCGTTATTCGGGTTATTGTCATTCTGGTTTTCATGGTTCACTTCGTTGTCCATCTGAATTTTAAACATTTGCCACATATTAATATCACAGGATAATATTTAATACAAACAATTACACAACACACATATTGATCAAAATCGTCGAACATTGCGACTTACTCTTTCTTATATATTATGCATCTAATACAAACTGAAACTAGAATTTAAAATTACAATACTATTATGCATCCATAACTATTATCTAGATTTTTTTTCAAACATACACACATATTTTATATATATATATTATTACTACTACTACCACCGTCACTGATATGGATTCACCCAGAACTCCATATTACGCTCGTCATACTTCCAGACGAGTTGTTCTCCGATCTGTCTCATCCTGTCACTACCTTCCAAAATCCCCTCACCAAAGGTTTGGAGTTCTTGCACATTCTCTGCACTCATTGGGGGTGCAGGGGCTGGTACTGGGTTTGGGAACTGGGGCATGGGTTCTTGGTAAGGATAAGGATTTTCTAGAATTTCCCTAATGTATTGGTCATTATCATAGTAGGGATCTAGAGGGTCCAAATCTAGGTAGGCTGCCAGGTTTGGCATGTGTTCGTCTTCTGGTATTGGGTAGCGTTGCTGGTAATCCCTATGGTCGTCAAACCACGGGTCGTAGTTTGGGTCTAAGGGATTGGGTGCTGGCACTCTAGGTATCTCTGCTGGGGCAAAATCATTCATTTGGATTTGGTTTTCTAGGTTGGCTTCAATCTCCATTGGTTGTGTGGAAAAAAAAAGGGTAAGGGGTGGGGTGCTATGAGCTGCTCTAGGTTACGGTCTGCGGCTGTAGTTGCTAAAATATGAAAGTTTGCTAGACTCCTATTAAGCATATCCTGGGCATGAGCATCTGTTTCTCTCTTAGCGGCTGCTAAAACACGTTGCTGCTGTAACTTTTTCATTCTTTTCCTACGTTCATGCACTCCCCTACTGAACCATCCTTTCTTTTTAGGAAGGAATGGCTCTTCAGACTGAGCCTTAAACACAAATATCCCATCTTCATTGTCAGCTGACTACCCTGAGAGGGCAGCCTGTGAAGAGGTGCCTTCGCTCCTAGGTGAGCTAGACAACTGACGGTAGGCGTCGGAAGGTCCTTGGTCTCTCATACTGTAAACTAACAAATAGTTAAATAACACACAATAATAAAATACAAATATGCACGTAGTTCTGTAGAAAATTTCCTAACATTTTAGATAAATTTTGGTGTCAGCAGAACACTTCCGTGGCTGAATCAGTGGCTTAGCTCTGATACCACCTTCTGTCGCAACCCCCGTCCCCTAGATTACCCGAGAACGGGCAGCCGCGGCCATTTTCTGTGGTATCGATGTTTATCATTTTGGTAGCAGAAATTACATCAGGACCGTAGTTAGGAAATATTTTATCAGAGTAAAATACCACGCTTTTAATATATTAAACACATGGAAAAATCCCAAGTTTCAAGTATACACATTTTTAATAGGGCTAAACTCTATTTTATTTAATAAAAACATCTCTTTATTTTAGGTAACTTTATAGCCACTTTTCCAAGCCTTCAGTGCTGTCCAGCTGGCTTCTATTTGGCTTTCACATTTTGTTACCTGAAACGCATTTAAAAAAAACATTTTGTCAGTGGGAAATACTGGTGAGTGAATCTCAGTTTAATCAAGTTAAGTAAAACCATTGTACAGTATTGAGGGCGGTCGTGCAATCACATTTGTTTCCATCTACTTTAATTACCACCCACGGTACTGTCAACCCGACTTATGGTCATATTACTACTCACAATGTAGTAACAAATTTTGTATACAAAACCCCAACATACCGACGATAATTGTAGAATACAAATACTCAATCACTGTTTAATATAGTGTTAATTAAGTGAGGTTTTGTAAAAACAGTTTGGAAAAAGGAGATTACTCACATTGCTGTCTTAGAGTTTTCCTTAAGGATTTCCTAGTGATTATCTATTAAATACACAATGCACACACGTTAGTATAATAACCCAATATTTACATTAGTAATACCTTCCCCGAGACGGCATTCCAACGACTACGTCGGGCAGAACCTCGACAGCCGTTACGGAACCCTGGATCAATCGGGTAGCGTATCTAATACGTAACTGGGGTTATAATACTTACAACGAGGCAGAACTTCGTTAATTATGGGGGGTATTATGCCCGAAAATCACTTTAGCTATATAGAAATTCGAGAGAGAAAAGAGAAATGAGCGACTGGGACTGAAGGCCGATGCCCTCAATTGATAGGGCCTGATTTCAGGTCCCTCGCGGCCTGCGAAGGATGTTGCCAAGGGCTACGCGGCCCGCGACGTTGGGTAAGTAGGCCCTAGCTGATCCGGGTCATCACACTAGGCTCGACACATTGCACGACACGTGGTAGCACCGAGCTGCGCCTCATGTCCCTTCACTCGCGACCCGCGTAAGACCAGGGGTATGTCTTCGCGGCCCGCCACAGCCATAAAAATATGGTTTTTAATTAAATTAAATAAAAACAAAGGTATTTGGGGCCTGTTTTCGTATACGGGGTATATTTTAGGACGTATTGGGATATTTTGATTATTTTTAGGGTGTCAGAAATATTTAGGAGGGTTGTTATAGAAAGGAGCTGAGAGAGAGAAGTATGCTCGTATGATTTCTGGGATCCCAAGGAAGCCAAATAAATAGGGACAAACCCATAGGGTTTATGCGCATAGAAGCAGCCCACCAGCAACAAGAAGCAGCCCACCAGCAACAGACTTGAGCCCAACAACAGGAACGTGAGCCCAGCAACCACAAAGAGTCCAGCCGAACATGAAAAGAAAAGGAAAAATATAAGGAACGATAATATAGAGAAAATATGGAATTGTAATATTTTAACATTTCTACTCACAAAAATGACCGTTTTAGCAATCTAGCTATGTTGGCTATAGGGGCGGACCCAATTGTTTAGCAGCCGGACTACGGCTCAAGGGCATATTCGTAGTGTATTTTTTATATTTTTTTCGGTTTTATACCAACGACATCCCTAAAATAATACAAGGATACACCTAACCAACCCAAACTTTAAGAATAAGCGAGCCTGATTGAAACAGTGGCTCAGTTGCCCAAATTTATAATAATATGATTGAAATTGTGACTTAATTAGTTAGGTATTTGTTTTACTTTATTTATTTATTGTCGTTTTTATATTGTATGATTGCATGGTAAATTTTTTTGGATACCCCTAATTTAATGGGCTAGTTCCGCCACTGGTTGGCTAAGTGGCGTCTAGAATTATATACTCAACTTTATAGTCGTGAAAATGGTTTTGTCGATCTAGGTGATTAATTGTTTTAATGTTTGCACGTTTACTTTTTTATTAAAGATTCGTTATTTATTTATTTATAATGAACCTTTTCACTTTCGTGTTTATAATAAAATGTCTTGATTAATTATTTATTAGTATTGATATTAATACTAATAATTATGGCTGTAAACGAACCGAACGAACACGAATAAGGCCTTGTTCGTGTTCGTTCGTTCAGGAAATAAATGTGTTCACGAACGGTTCATGAACACTTACGGAGCGAGATTTTATGTTCGTGTTCATTCATTAAGGAAATGAGCGTGTTCACGAACGGTTCATGAACACAAACGAATACAAATAAATTTGGTGAACGCGACGAAGGATAAAGATAGATGGCCCAGAGAGTAGCACTCGAACTTGAATCCCTTACTGTGGAACGGAGGTCGATCGTATTCACCGATGTAAATAATGAGAAATGAAAGGGAAATGATGCATAAACAAGGTGAAAGTGAGTTTCCTAGTTTAATTGTTAGGGTAATAAAATAAATAAAAGTTTAATAATATAAAAAGTACAAATAAAATATAAGAAAGTACAAAGATCTTCAATTAAAACACAAACATACGAATATAAACGAATGCAAATCAATGAATGTTCACGAACACGTTCACGAACACCTTACCGAACGTTCACGAACAAAATCGAACGAACGAGACCTCTGTTCATGTTCGTTCATTTAACTAATCGAACGAAATTTCTTGTTCATGTTCGTTCGTTTATTAAACGAACGAACATAAACGAACTTCCCGTTGAACGGTTCACGAACCATTCGCTGAACGTTCGGTTCGTTTACAGCCATAATAATAATAGCATAACAAAATATAAAAAAGTAACAACAATATTATAAAATAAAATAATATAAAAAAATATAATTATTACTTTTGACTTTAGAATAAAATAATATATTACAGTAGTTAATCATTATCAAATTGACTAATTTGGTTTTTTTTTAAAAGAAAACTTCATTAAAAACAACAGAACCACTCGAAACCGAGCGGCCACCCCCAATTACATATTTACAAAACTACACCAATCCTTCCATGATATACTACTATTTTTCGATCTATTTTTATACCAAACATAGCCCAAAGATCTAATTTCGCTAAAAACCTCGTTGATGATAAAGGGCTTCCCATCAAAGACCATATCGTTTCTAGCTTTCCATATACTCCAGCATGCGAGAATGGTGATACCGTGGAACACCTCCTTCCTATGACCATCCAAGCTGACCCAATTTTGCACCTCCAAAACATCACGGAACGAGAAAACGAACAAGTTTGAAGTCTTACACCAAGCTTGAATTTTCTGCCAAATAACCGTCGAAACTCCACACTATGTAAACAAGTGATCCACCGATTCAACTCCCGTGTTACATAGCGGACAACTACCATCTTCAATAAAAATGTTTCTCCTAATGAGAGCCTCCCTAGTCGGAATCTTGTCCTACTCGGCCCTCCATGCAAAAAGGTTGCACTTCTTCGATAACCATCTACACTACTCCCAAACGAACCGGGAGCTATAATCCTTATTTAGCTCGAACATTCTCTTAATCGCTCCAACCGAAAAGCCCTCCGAGCAGGTTCCCAGCCACTTCCACCCGTCTTTTCGATCCGATAAGAAGATAGGACGAAGCAAATTACATAAATAGCTCCATTCAACTAGCTCCACATCAGAATCAGGCTCGGACCTCAACTCGCATTTCCTACACGGGTTAGACATAGGCCTCACAATCCGATCCCTAACCTTGCATTTCTTATTTGAATCCACACTACGTGAAAAAGGGTCTACGGCCACACTTTTGGCAAAACTGCCCTGCCACACATTTGAAAAAATGTGTGGCTAAAGGTCATTCATAACATTTTAAAACACCTTTAGCCACACATTTTATTATTAATGTGACCATTTATACCAGTTCATTATCATTAGCCACACTTTTAGAAAATAATGTGACATTTATTAGCCACAACTCGAAATCTGTGACTGAATGTTTTCTATAGCCACATATTTTTGTTTCGTGTGACAAAAAACTCATGTATTTGACACCTTTAGCCACACTTTAAGAAAAAAAAATGTGACATATATTAGCCATAGTAGCAACGTGTGGCTAAATGTTATCTACGATCACAGTGTTTGTTTTCATGTGACCAATAACATATTTATATAAAACCTTTAGTCACATTTTTAAGAAAAAACTGTGACAGTTATTAGCCACACTAAAAAAAGTGTGGCTAAATGTGAGCTACAACCACAATATTTGTTTCATTTGACTAAAAATAGATATATTCGAAACCTTTAACCACACGTTAAGTAAAAACAACCACACTAGAAAAGTGTGGCCAAATGCGATTTATGACCACGTTATACGCTTAAAATAATGTGGCTGAAATCTAACGCATATGGCCACATATATTATTTTTTGTGACCAAAGTATAGACAATAGCCACACTTAAAATTACTAAATTTCATGTGGTGTTACATAAACATTCGTCACATCATCGTCACTTTGTTATTTTGTGTGACGAAATGTTATAAAATGTCACGGAAAAAATGTGTGACCAAATATTTAACTTACTATATCTTTAAAAATCCCTGCCAAATATTTCATCCTAAAAATTAAAAACTCCCCCCCCCCTCCAAAAAAAAATTTCATCTTAAAACTCCCCCACTAAAATATTTCATCCAAAAACTTAAACTTCCCTCCAAAATATTACATCCAAAAACCTAAACTTCCCCCCAAAATATTCCATCCAAAACTTCCCTCTCAAATAAAATTCTCATTTAAAAATTATATTATTTAATATTAATAATCAAAAAAATCTTACTACATATTTAAAATTCAAACTATTATTAAATATTATATATATTAAACCATATTTGTTTTCCTCTAAGTAATATCTTAATGTATTTATATTACTTACGTTTATATACATTTTTATTGTATGCATATTAGTACCAGTATCTAATTTTCCGTACCGAATTGTTTTTGGTACCCATTTTGTGGTGTTTTTGGTACTCGTGGTTTGGTACGGTACCTGTATTTTTTCCGAATTTACTTTCATATACCGGTATCGTACAGGTACTGTACAGTACCATACCAAACATTTTCGGCACCGGTACTAGTACCCATATTTGATGATTTTAGGTACTAGTATTTTCGGTACCGGTACCGGTATCGGCACCAAGCTCATCCCTAATCATATATGTATTAATAGACCACATTGGGCCTTAATGGGTCACAAAAGCCAATAGTGAGCCTTAATAGATCACAATCGACAACAGTAGATCAAACATGTCTTAATAGACATATTGGGCCTTAATGGAACACAATGAAAAATGGTAGATCAAACATGTCTTAATAGACCATATAGAGCCTTAATGGATCACAATGGCCAAAGGTGTATCAAATGTGTGTTAACGTGGACCTTAATGGTTCATAATGGATAATAGTACATCAAACATGTCTTAATGGACAATATTGGGCCTTAGGCGATCACAATGGCCCATAATGGATCATACATGTCTTAATAAACTATATTGGGCCTTAATGGAGCACGATGGACAATATTGGATCATATATGTCTTAATGGGCCATCATAGTAGTAGACCGTGCATCCCTTAATGGATCATATTTGGCCACAGGTACGATGGACAACAGTAGATCATACATGTCTTAATGGACCTTATTGGGCCTCAGGTATGATGGACAATAGTAGACACTACATGTCTTAATGGACCATATTGAGCTTAATGGATCAAAATGGCTAACAGTATATCTTACATGCCTTAATGGACCATTTTGGGTCTTAATGGATCACAATACACAATGGTGGATCATACATGTATTAATGGACCATATTGGGTTAAACGAGATCGGGCTCGGCTCAGCTTGTTTGCACCCCTAGTTAAATCCAAACAATAAAGCTCTTAGTTGCCATTGTTAGTAATTAGTTTTAAAACCAAATCCAGTACCTTCAAATTTGATTAAAAATCTACTTGCTTGAAATATTGTTATAGCTTAGAGACATTCGAAGTGATCCTGTCTCTAATTATCTACGCTTTGCTAGAGCTTCTTTCTTCTAGGCCAGAAGAGGAGCCGAGTTTTTGAAGACACTGTAGTTTAATTCGTGGCTGTAAATTGTTGCCTTGGTTCAAGGTAACCCAGCCTTTCCTACTGCTAACAAAGTTGGTGCTTTATTATGATCTTGCTTGTCAATTTATTATGTGTTTGTTTGCAATTGATGGCTCGCTGTTGTTGCTTTTAGCATTGTAAGATTATCATGGGTGGATGCAAGTCTGCATTCGCGTGTTCTCTTCTGCTACATCAGGAAAAGCGTGTGAATCTAAGCGTGTGAATCTGCTGTTTCTGTTTTGGTATTTGTTGGAGCTGCATTTTGGATTAATTTGCCATTGGTCGTTTATACCTAATTCATGCAATACATGAAGTAGCTACTGCAGATGCTTAGGATATGACTTATGAGAGTTTATACCGTTTATTTGCCATTGGTCGTTTATCTTTGATTCTTTATCTACTTTACTTCATTTTTATCGAGTTCTTTGATTTTCATGATACTTGCCACCATTGGCCCAACTAGTTTATTATGGGTACTTTTGATTTTAGGTTTGAATTGACAAACATTTGTTTATCCTGCAGGCTGATCCAAAATTTGATTTGAATATTAATTAAGATAATGTGGAAGACAAGTGTTCCGACTATGGACGGGTGAAGCGTATATATGTTGACAAGTGCTAGGATGAACATCTGTTTGATGTGGAAATTACCATAACATGGGGTTTACAAGTAGCATGAATAAAACACTTGAAGAATCATACCACATCAGAACCGGCCACCAGTTACAAATTTTCTCCTCATCACAACAGCAGTAATGTGGCCACCAACCCATGGATGCAAATTTGCAGCACTTTTAAGTTTAAAACAGTGAGTATGTGGACTTGAAGAAAACAGTCTTGAAATAGTTATTAGTTTATGTGTAAATTCGTTTTCCTTTGTAACTTTTGTAGATAGGTTTTGATTAGAAGTTAATGTTTATAATTAGTATTACTATTTAAATTATAAACTTATGTTTGGATTTTAGGTTATTATTCTCAATAGCATTTGGTTTTTAGTTTTCTCATTTTAATTTTACATGAAAATAGTCACATAAAACCACATAGAAAGAGTGTGACCAAAGTTTGGACAACAACCACACATAGAATTACAAAATTTCATGTGGCTATAAATAAACATTAGCCACACCATAGTCACTTTGTTTCTTATTTGTGTGACGGAATAATACCAAATGTCATGGAAAAAAAGTTTTGTGTGATCAAAGATTAGACAATAGTCACACTTAAAATTATAATATTTTGTGTGACTATAAATAACCATTACCCACACCATAATTACTTTTCTTTTTATTGTGTGACGGAATGATACCAAATGTCATGAGAAAAGAAAATTATGTGTGACAAAAGGTTAGACAATAGCCACACTTAAAATTACAAAATGTCATGGCTATAAATAACCACTAGCCACACCTTAGTCACTTTGTTTCTTGTTTGTGTGACGGAATGATACCAAATGTCATGGGAAAAGAAGATTATGTGTGACCAAATATTAGTCAATAGCCACACTTAAAATTACAATATTTGGTGTGGCTATAAATAACCACTAGTCACGCCATAGTTACTTTGTTTTTTGTTGTGTGACAGAATGATAGCAAACATCATGGGAAAGAAAGTTATCTGTGACCAAAGGTTAGACAATAGCCATGGTTATAATTACAAAATTTAATGTGGCTATACATAACCATTAGCCACACTTTCATCACTTTGTTTTTTGTTTGTGTGATGGAATGATATCAAATGTCATGGGAAAAACATATATGTGTGACAAAATGTTAGATAATAGCCACACCATCATTACTTTGTTTTTATTGTGTGACGAACAGATAACAAATGTCATAGGAAAAACATATATATGTGACCAAAAGTTAGACAATAGCCACACTTACAATAAATTCATGTGACAATGTAATAGAACCGGCCACACTTACAATAAATTCATGTGGTTGTTGCTACCTTTTAGCCATACTTAATAGACAAAATGTTTGATTACAACTCTTTTTGTCACACTTTTATTCAATTGATGTGGCTAAAACATACTTTTTAGTAAATATATGTGACTATATAATACAATGAGACACACTTTAATTAAATTTATGTGGCTATTGCAACCCTTTAGCCACACTTAATTATGGAAATGCTAGATTTTAACCAACAATGTTATTACCCTTTAGCCACACTTTTAAGTTCTAAGGCCACTGAAAGTGTGTGTGGCTGTATCATACCTATGATGACTCGAGCTTTGGTCACACTTGATATGAAAAAAATATGTGTGGCGAAACACATATAGTCACACTTTTTTGGTGTGGCTATATCCCTATTTTGGCGTAGTGCCAGCCAAAACAGGTTCGGTAACTGCTCTTTCAAGGGTTTCGGCAGCAGCCACGGATCCAACCAAAACAAAATATCCCGCCCGTCTCCAACCTCTCCACTCATTAAGCTTTTAAGGGAGATGTTATCCACTAACAGGTTGGAGCAAACCTTATAGATATTTCGCCAAACCCCGTTTGAGAGACGACCGTAACGGTAGAAAAAAGGAGTTACCGAACCTGTTTCGGCTGGATTCTAATAAGAAATGCAAGGTTAGGGATCAGATTATATTAATCCTTATTCTGGGTTTATTTATCATATCCCTTTGGTTTTTAATGATTTTATATTAATTAGAAACTTAGTTGTAGAAAAGGGTTTTGATCTAAAAATATCTTGTTAACTTAGTGTAAAATTTTATATCTTGTTAACATAATAAAATAAAATGTTATGACATCACTCTATGTAAAAAACTAACTTTTTGATTAGTATCTCTTTAGTGAAACGTTATCTAGTTACAAATAAAAAGATGTGTCTATTAAACCTTCAAACTCAAGTTTTTTTTTTTTTAAAGTAGACAAACTATGCTAAACTTCATTGTGTTTTATCTCAAAGTATGTGACTAATGCCCCTTTGTGTAGTAGTTTTTCTGGGTGAATGGTGCATTTGGGACATGATTCTTCACTAACATCGAAGACTCGTAGTGTCGGTCCAACGCATCTTTTGGCCTCGAGTGTGGTCTAGACACGTATCGTCTCTCTTTAGTGATTTAGCCCGACCCATATCTAGAAACTTATTCTATGGTATCAAGTAGTGGGCCAACGGTATCTCACCCTCGATCATTTTGTGGATGATCGATGCCATATTTCTATGACAAGTGGTCCATTTTTAAAATCAATAACTAGGATGCTTTTATTTATTTATTTTTTTTATTTTTTTGAACGGCTAATTTTTCCCCTTATTCCCCTTAAATACTTACACCTCTCAAGGATTGAACTTGAATGTATTTCCTAAATTTACTAACCTGTTCGGTGAGGATAAGTGTCCTAAGAAGGACATTAGTCCAAACAAAAAAAATATGTGTAATGGTTGGTAGGTTTGGAGAATCGAAGAAAAGCCGGTCATGAAGAAGAAGGCAAAGAAGTCACCTCAAGAAAAGAGGGAAGAAGAGGAGTTGAGGAAGTTTGATCCATTTGGGACTAAGTGGTATGAATCACCAATCAGTGATGTGGAAGAGTTCGTAGGTGACAAGCACTCCGTTCGACCACCATGAGGTGGTATGTTTATTGTTATTGTATAGTTTTTCCAGTTATCTTTCGTTCTTTTACTTGTTTAATGTTTTCATTTTGTTTCATAGTTGAATGAATTTTGTGGGTGTGTTCCCTATATAACCCTCATGAGACCTACTCTTTGTAGGATCAGTTTTTGACTCCCGAACGATTGCGTATGACACGTGTGACGTGCGGAATCCGTACACGTGCGTGGACCGAACGCGAGAACCGTACAATAATCTGTGATTCGATATATTGATATGAAAACGTACAAGAAACATGAATCACCTTTTGCCTTTCTCTCTCTAGCTCCTATGCTCTCTAATGGTGAAAATGGCAAAAGTTCTAAATTATGACCCTAAAGTTCCTATTTATAGGCAAAGGCTTTAATGAGAGATCTCATTAATTACAATATTGTCACCTTGCCTTTTCCCTACTTATTACAATATAAACTCTAGTTTTCTTCTAGTTCAGCTACGAACTGGATTGACGGAGGCGATAGACATTACTGCACTAACAGATTTTTGGATTTTCTGACAAGAATTCATCAGATTCAGATCGTCAGTTCGGACCCCCCCCTTGGATGTTGCCGCAGTCAATCTCGTAGCGTCTTGTCTTTCTCTCTATCTTGAGTCTTCTTGAAGCTTTATCACATCTTCAGCAACACAGACTCCCTCTTGCTCGAACAGAATCCCCGTGGATCTGTCTTCAGCTTCAGCTCCCCCTTTCGGTAGACTCTTCAGGCTCCCCCTTTCGTCAAGCTTCCGTGCTTTTGGGATCGACACCTGGCTTTCTAGACACAAGCTCCCCCTTGCGATGAGCTCGTCATCGGACTCCCCCTTAGACTGGGCTATCGGGATCGTAATCTGGTACAATCATCTGCAAATCTCAAACATTTATAAGTAAAAACTTTTTAAATATCCAGGATTGAAAAACCTGGCTCTCTCAGCATAAGCTAAAACATTTCGACAGTGAAAGCGTTTTTGGTTCTTCCAGGAATGATGACCTGGCTTTCAAACACTTTTAATCAAGAACCCGGCTCTAAAATATAATAATATGAATATATGCAGGATTACTTGATTCTCTCCCCCTTTCAACAATCTTCATAGATTTGGCAGTTTAAGCAACCAAGATGGAAACCTAGCTCTTTACAGTAGATATAAACAATTTAAAAATCCAAATCCCTCACAGTTAATCATTCAAGTCCAAATTAATGACCTTGAAGATATCACAGACTGTGTTTTTGATTTTTTTTATTTTAAAACTTCAAGTTTCAAATCAATGAACTTGTTTATTTTCAGAAACACGATCAACATACTTAGATTTGGAAACTCAGCACTCAGACATCGGTTGTCGAAAATCAAATGGAATCAAAATCTTTTTGTATTTTTTTCTGAAACATAAAACAGTAAAGAACTATTTACAGACAATATTTTTGTTTGGGTTCGTGTCAGAGGATCATATCAGTTTATGACAAATCACTAGTACCGTTGAGCTTTAAACACTTTAAGCTCTAAATAATTCACTTAGATTGTCAGTATACTGATCCACTTAAATTTTCACACAAAGTTCAATCAATTCGAGATACGAGATTAGTATTTTAAGGACTTAAACTTATTCACGTGCCCCACCTCAGAATATACTCCTGTATCAAAACTCCCTAGATTCAGTCTTACAGGTGAATATACCAATTTGATATTTGTATTCTGGGTTAGTGCGAGACCTTGCGAGCTCAGGTATGAACTTCCGTTCAGTCAAAGAGATGAAGGCTCGACTTTAGGTGTGTTCCCTTTAGAGAAACTTTTCTTCAACTGCAATTGATTCATATCTTTCGATCTTTTTCAATTTTTATGCAGATGGTAAGCTTAGAAAGCACATAAAGTATTATACGAGGTCTAGGCCATTGCTTCCGCAATATCAGAAGACTAGGTATAATAACCCAGATATCAAACAGTATAAAGACCTAGTATCTCAGAATCCGGCAATCTCTCAAACAAGATTTCGGGGGTTACCCATATATCCGAGAGATGTTCCCCACGAGATAAGCAAGTATTTATATTTAGGTTTATATCTCTAAAACAATCTGCTAAGCGTGTAAAAACCTACTGGCATATCATCAGTGAGACCGTTTATCACATTTTAACTTTCCATTTCTTTAGCGTACTGTGACTGTCTACTGATGTACTATCATTTCCTCTTTTTACACAAAACTCCTTTTGATTTTATCATGTTTTTGGCTTTTTCAAATTTTCTAACGTTTTTGGATTTTCTGACATTTTCTTACTCCCCCTAAAATTCAAAACATTTAAAAAAAATTTGACAACCCGATACTGATAGCTTTGTCTCGCCATCCATTTTCTGCTTTACATGCTCTGTTTTGCAGAAAATATACCCCATGGTTTACAACACATTGATCTTTTACAGTTTGAAAATCGTTTTTCAGTCTTGTGAAATGTCACACCCCTATTTTCCACGTGTCACCGGTGGGCCCGGTGTGGGGTACAGTGACGTAGTTGGCATCGTCATAGACAATCAACACAATATAATAATGCACAGCGGAAGCAGAATAGAAACATTTCAACTTTAAATAAAGTGTAATAATAAATATCACAGTAGTTGAAATGGATCCACAGGCGGATCAAATAAAAATAGAAATAAATAGTTCAACAGATAATTGTCGTCCGAGTTTGCGAGACTATTGTGGACGCTCTCTAGGAAACAGCCAGCCTATTTCCGTATAGTACCTGCACTTAATCTTTTGGGAAAAATACGTCAGTTTACACTGGTAAATACAAATCGACTGACTCATTTTGAAAAATGATTGAAATTGATTTAAATGCACAAGGCATAAATGTTTTTGTTAACTTGGGATAATTATATAATATAAACTTGTGAACGAATTACATGCACTTATATCTCTGGTGGCCCGGGATCTACTGTCCGGGCTAGAGATTTAATTGACACAC
Organism: Helianthus annuus; assembly: GCF_002127325.2. Taxonomy (NCBI): domain Eukaryota; kingdom Viridiplantae; phylum Streptophyta; class Magnoliopsida; order Asterales; family Asteraceae; genus Helianthus; species Helianthus annuus. The sequence continues at coordinate 158,841,528 of NC_035437.2, read as the reverse complement.
CACATCAAAGAGTTATACACGACGGGTGTACGCCTACACCCCGTGCTCTGGTCGTGGCCATCTCGTAAGATAATGCCAAGGATATCCGGGACACGGTCAATAACCCCCCAAAGCCTTTAAGTAAGACAAAACTGTTTAAACGAAGTCGCACAAGCTATTCAAGACTGTACACCTATAAGGCGCAGGACTTGTGCGCCCGATCAAGCGGTATTTTAAATACCGTACCCCAAGCCCGTATAGGGAAAATAAGTCAAAATGTATTTACCTGAGTAAGTATGTAACACAAATGATAAGAGCGGTAGCTTTTACCGGGCTTCCTAATCTGGAACAAAGGTTTATAATTAACCTATTAGATTCCTAACGGCCTTTTATTTAAGCTTAAGCTTTGACCGGTTAGTTTTAAGAATGATACGGTTTACGCACGATTAAGCGAAAGACCGGATAGAATGTGATTTAGACCCGACAAGTTTGAATACTTGTATATCATGGGTATACTAAATACATTCTGGATTTTGAGATAAAAATGATGACGTTTGACCCGGTTCGGTCAATTTACGCAAACTAGTTACGTAAACCGAACCGAACGCAATAAGGGCGATACGGGTAGCCAAAAGATTCAAATGCAAGTTCCCTGAAGTAATATGCTTAAAATATGATATTATATCAGTAAGTTATGTTCTATATTGCCCGGGATAATTTTAAACTCAATTTATGCCTTAGAAGGGCATTTTGGTCATTTAAAATATAATAAAAGGGTAAAATTAGAAATCTGAGTTTCGGGTCTGGTTCATACAGTAAATATACTAAATATAACATATCATATCAGTAGGGTATGACCCATATATCAAATTTATCATTTAAAACCAAACTATGCACCGTAGGGGTATTTTAGTAATTTCACAAGGGCTAAAAGTGCCAAAACTGGAAACCTGAGTTCAAAATATTATACTTACTGTTATTATATGAAAATATATAATTTACATCAGTAGGTATAAGTCTTGTAGGTTTAAAACAAGTATAACGCTTACTATGCGCTTAAAACGCTAAATATGCGATTTAAGGGCGTTTTCGGGTTTTCAAATTAAATCTGAGATTTTTATATTTCCAGAAGTCTTAAAATAATTTATTCATCATATAAAATCAGTAGAAAAAGGTTTCGGGTCAAAAGGATGTGTAAAACTCATTTTATGGCTAAAACGGTCAAAACCGACATAAGCCGAAATGACTAGGTGATCTAGGATCCGTTCAGCCAAAAATTTATTAAAAATCATCAAAATTCCCAGAATATTATAATACATTAGTGGGTAAAAAGTTTCGTATCAAAATGTGGCCAGAAACGGGTTCTACGCGAAAAGGACCGTTTATGTAAATTTATAATATAGTTTTACGCTAATGGCCATAACTCACAATCTGGACCACCAACTGATCCGAAATTTTCGGTGCAAGTTTATATAATAAAAATAAAGATTTCTATCCTTTCACTTTTCCAAAAAATCCCGTTTTAAATCAAAAAGGGCAAAATAGTCAACTTTATGCATAAACCGGAAACAAGCATTCGAATAGGCTAAGCATAGACTCAATCAAAGAAAATTCCAGAAAGTTTAACTAAAATAAAAATAGTCAAAAATACTTTCCAATGCAGATCTCGAACATGCATGTATGAATCCGAATCGATAGTCTACGAAATAATCGTTTTACAAGACTTTCGGTTCCGATTCGTGGCTATACTATAGATCGTCGAGTTGATGATGATTAAAACACATTCTTATATGTATTACAAGTTATTTTTAATGATCAATCAGGTTGCATGTCATCTATATCATTAATCATGTCATTTTTCACAAAAATCGCTTCTGTTGACTTTTTAGAAATAGGTTTGACTCGACATTAAGCATGCATGTAGTGGGAATCAGTTAGTACCCTTTAGAGGGTTTGTTTCCCACATAAATACCAATCTATAACAAGTTTCAATTCGAGAAATGACTGAAAGAAATCCGTTTAATCAGAAAGTCAAAGGTTATGAACACCCAGTTTGACTTTTACTAATAATCAAAGCAAAAACGGATTAAAGAACGAATTGAAGGCTTACAAGAGTCCTATGGGTGTTTAGTGAACACTAGGAGTCGGCCTTGTTGATCAGATTTCCTCCAGAAAGCTTGCTTGAAGTTCTTGATAGAGAGAGCACTTGGTTACCATGAAAAATGACCAAGAAATGTGATCAAGACCTGATTTAAAGCCAAATTTTCGAGGTTCCTGTAGTAGTAGCCATGCAAGGCTTGTTATTGGTGCATTTGGAGGCGAAACCAGCTGTTAGGCACCCAAAATCGGACTCAAATAACCCATTTTCGCATTTCTGCACGCTGGGCAACCCACGCGGCCCGCTTGGGCTTTCCCAGGCGGGTCGCCTGACCCTTGTTTCAGCCAAACAACTTTCATACTTGACAGCTTTGACCCCTGAACTTGTACGCGATGTTTCGGCTACTTTTCTCGACCCGTAAACCCCCAAACTTGGTTTTTAAGGACCTTAGGACTTTTACCAACATGGTAATGTCCTCGGATAACTTTGCGCTCAACCGAAAAGCCCTGAATTCGACGTTGACGCTTTTAGTCCCTTAAGTACGGTTTTGGCCATAACTTTCTCATACGTTGACGAAACTTCATGAAATTTTTACCACATATTCTAGTGAGTATATTTTAGCTATACAAAGCTTCGGGTCTGCCAAAAGTTCACTCAGAGGTATAAATTAAACATGTTGACACTTTTGGCCCCTATAGTTTACAATACTTCACTTTTGTGCAATTTCCGCGTCGTATGATCCATGAACCATCCGTTTAAGGTTATAAACATTATGTGGGGTTATCATAGAGCCTATTTATCCATTGTTGACACTTTGGACCCTTACGTTCCATAGTTTTCACTGTTTGTCACTTTTAGTCCCTCTAAAGTATGTTTTCACATAACGGAACCTTATGACACGTGTCAAGACATTATTGGACGAAATTTTTTCGAGGTGTTACATCCTCACCCCCTTAAAAGAAATCTCGACCCCGAGATTTATTCAAACAAATGGGGATATTTTTCTTTCATCGTGGATTCCACTTCCCACGTGTATTCGGGACCTCTACGGGCATCCCATTTGACCTTAACAATAGGCACTTGCTTCCTTCGAAGCTTCTTTACCTGTCGATCCTCAATCGACAAAGGTTTTTCCACAAATTTTAGACTTTCGTCTATGTGTATATCTGTATGCGGTATAACCAGTGAATCGTCAGCGAAACACTTCTTCAAATTACAGATGTGAAACACATTATGAATGGCACTAAGCTCTTCAGGCAAGTTTAACTTGTAAGCGACTGCCCCGACACGTTCGATTATCTCGAAAGGTCCTATATATCTCGGGCTCAGCTTGCCTTTCTTTCCAAATCTCATCACACCTTTCCAAGGTGATACTTTGAGCAATACTTTTTCACCCACATCAAAGTGAAAATCTTTGCGCTTAGGATCCGCATAACTTTTCTGCCTATCCCTGGCAGCTTTCAAACGATCACGGATCTGAACGATCTTGTCTGTCGTCTCAAAGACGATATCTGGTCCAGACAACTGGACATCTCCAACTTCTGCCCAACAAATGGGCGATCTACACTTTCTACCGTATAGGGCCTCAAAAGGCGCAGCCTTTATGCTGGAATGGTAGCTGTTGTTGTAGGAGAATTCAATCAGTGGTAAGTTCTTATCCCAACTACCACCTAAGTCGATCGCACATGCTCGAAGCATGTCTTCCAAAGTCTGAATAGTACGCTCACTCTGACCATCAGTCTGAGGATGGTAAGCCGTACTAAAATTCAAACGAGTGCCCAACGACTGTTGGAAACTTTTCCAAAAATGTGACGTATATCTAGTATCTCTGTCAGAGATAATAGATATAGGTATACCATGTAATGCTACAATCTTATCGACGTATAATTGAGCCAACATATCTGAGCTATACGTCTCTTTGATGGGTAGAAAATGAGCTGACTTAGTCAGTCTGTCAACTATGACCCATATGGTATCATTTCCCTTTTTCGTCTTCGGCAACTTGGTGATAAAATCCATTGTCACCATTTCCCATTTCCATTTGGGAATTTCAGGCTGTTGAAGCAAACCTGACGGTTTCTGATGCTCAGCCTTGACTTGCGCACAAGTCAAACACTTGGCCACATACTCGGCCACGGACTTTTTCAAACCAATCCACCAGTAGTTTGATTTCAAATCCTGGTACATCTTATCTGCTCCAGGATGAACTGAATATTTAGAGCTGTGGGCCTCCTGGAGGATAACATCCCGAAGTCCTCCATATACTGGGACCCATATTCGTCCGTTTAGTCGTAACATTCCATCCTTGTCGTGGGATAACTGTTCCTCAGTTACTCCCAACTTTTCTGCAGGATAGTTAGTTTCCAGCACAGCTTCCTTCTGTGCAGCTAACACTCTTTCATTCAAGTTATTCCTTATTTCAATGCGCTTGGCATTGATTCTGATCGGTTTAACCCTTTCCTTTCTACTTAAGGCGTCGGCAACCACATTTGCCTTGCCTGGATGGTATCTTATCTCACAGTCATAATCATTGAGGGTTTCCATCCATCGCCTTTGACGCATGTTCAATTCCTTCTGATTGAACAGATGCTGAAGACTCTTGTGATCCGAATAAATTATGCACTTGGTTCCATACAAGTAATGTCTCCATAGCTTCAATGCAAATACAACTGCACCCAATTCCAAATCGTGGGTGGTGTAGTTCTTCTCATGCACTTTGAGTTGTCGAGAAGCGTAGGCAATGACTTTGCCTTTCTGCATGAGTACACAGCCCATGCCAGTATGTGATGCATCACAATACACCACAAATTCATCTATACCATCGGGCAATGTCAACACTGGCGCATTGCTCAGCTTCTGCTTCAGAATGTCAAAGGATTCCTGCTGCTTAGGGCCCCAATCAAACTTAATCTTCTTACGGGTCAATGAGGTTAGGGGCGCAGCAATCCTTGAGAAGTTCTCGATGAATCGCCTATAGTATCCTGCCAATCCGAGGAAACTGCGAATCTCAGTAGGAGTCTTCGGCTCCTGCCAGTTCATGACTGCTTCTACTTTAGCGGGATCTACTTGGATACCACGCTCACTTACAACATGTCCAAGAAACTGGACTTCTCGAAGCCAAAATTCACACTTCGAGAATTTGGCATAAAGCTTCTCTTGATACAGAAGTTTGAGAATACAACGAAGGTGTTTCTCATGATCAGCTTGGCTCTTCGAGTAGATAAGAATGTCATCAATAAAGACTATGACGAACTTATCTAAATAAGGTTTGCAGACGCGATTCATGAGATCCATGAACGCGGCTGGTGCGTTTGTGAGCCCAAACGGCATCACTAGGAACTCGTAATGTCCATAACGAGTCCTAAACGCGGTCTTGTGTACGTCCTCATCCTTGACCTTCAACTGATGATATCCTGACCTTAGGTCAATCTTGGAGAAATAGCTTGCTCCTTGCAACTGATCGAACAGATCGTCGATCCTGGGTAACGGATACCGATTCTTGATAGTGACCTTGTTAAGCTCACGGTAATCGATGCACAGACGCATCGAACCATCCTTCTTCTTAACGAACAAGATTGGCGCTCCCCAAGGAGACGAGCTAGGTCTAATAAAACCTTTGGCTAAAAGCTCATCCAACTGCGTCCTCAACTCCTTCATCTCCGTTGGTGCCAATCTGTATGGTGCTCTTGCTACAGGTGCTGCACCTGGTATGATATCTATCCGAAACTCTACTTGTCTATCCGGTGGCAATCCGGGTAGTTCTTCAGGAAAAACTTCAGGATATTCCGATATAACAGGGATATCCTCAATCTTCGGCTTCGGCTCATCAATGGTGACTTGTGCCATATAAATGACACATCCTTTCTGCATGCATCTGGATGCTTTGAGCATGGACACTTGCTCCGGCAATCCATGCTGGGTATCTCCTTGAATAGTAAGTGACTCACCAGACGGAGTCTTAACTATTACTTGCTTTCTATTGCACAGAATCTGGGCTTGGTTACTCGACAACCAATCCATGCCTATCACTATGTCGAATCCAGCTAGCTTAAAGGGAAGTAAGGATAACGGGAAGGAATGATTCCTAATGGATATAACACATCCATCTAAAACAGTTGAGGCGGTTTCTAAGGTTCCATCGGCTAATTCCACCTCATATTTCACGCTTGAGGTTTTAACAGGAAGGTTCAACAGTTTACAAAACTTAGTATCTACAAACGACTTATCAGCTCCAGAATCAAACAAGACTCTAGCAAAAACATCGTTTACAAGAAACGTACCGGTAATGACGTTATCGTCAAGGACTGCTTCCTTTGCGTCCATTTTGAAGACTCTCGCATTAGTCTTCTTCCCTTCCTCGGCCTTCTTCGCAAACTTTGGGCAGTTGGGCCGAATGTGACCTTTTTCGTTGCAACCGAAACAAGTTGCATCTTTCATCTTCTTGCAATCCACAGCTTTATGGTCTGTGGACTTGCAGATCCCACATCGTTTCTCAGAAGACTGGGATTTCGTTTCTAAACGACATCTCCCAAAGTGGTGCCTCCTGCAGATCTTGCATCTGGGTTTCTCACCCGACTGATGATCACTTTTCCTAGACCCCGACCCTTTCCTGTGGTCGTTGTTCCCTCTATGTCGCTTTTCAGATCTGCGTGAGGTGTCATCCTCACGTTTCCGTTTGTTCTCCTCAGAGCTCTTCATGGCTCTCAATCTAACCACGTCTTGAGTGAGGGAGAGGGATAGATCCGCTACGGATCGAAATGTTGTAGGTCTTGAAGCTTTAACACTTGCCTTTATTTCCGGTGCCAGACCCCCAATAAATCGAGCAATCCTGCGCGGTTCCGGGGTCACCAAGTAAGGCACTAAACGAGACAAGGTGTTGAACGTAGTAAGATACGCTTGACAATCGAGGTTCTTCATGACTAAGGATACAAAATCCGATTCAATTCGCTCGCCCTCGTGCTGCGGACAGAAGTTCTCCTTAATCAGGGCCACAAACTGTTCCCATGACAAACCGTACAGTGTGGCCTTGCCGGCAGCTTGTAGAAGTGACTTCCACCACGCTAACGCATCTCCTTTGAATGACTGGGACACGTACTTCACGACGTCCCTATCAGCACACCCGCTGATATCAACTACAGTGTCCATCTCGTCAATCCACGTCATGCAGTCGACGGCTCCTTTTTCCCCAGTGAAATCTCTGGGCTTGCAGGATACAAAGTACTTGTACGTACAGGACCTGCTGTACGTGTCATGCTTCAGCTCAATCTCCTGCCTTGGGACGCTGCTGTGGTTGGAGGAATGATTATCACCCTCAACTTTCTTTGGCTCACTCTTTTTAGACGGCGGCTTACTATGAGCCCCAGAATGAGTCTTAGCTTTGACATGCGTCACTGAGCGGGTTCTACTCTGAGTACCACTAGATTCTTTGAACTGCCTATCCATAGCCTTGGCGACAGCATTATCTATCAGTGCTTGCAATTCTGCACCGGTAACGTGAATCTTTGCATTATCTGAGCGTTCCCCAGAATGACTGTTGGTTTCTTCCGATTTGGCCATCGTAGCTTTAAGCTACAATAAAGGACAAGGTCTATTTAGAACCTAACAGTATTATCGTTCTAGACGATTTATTAACCATGGTATCAAGAACCTTAGCAGTTAATTTAATAAATTTCATTCAGGCTCTTATTAGCAATCAAGGAATGAAAATATATATATTGGCACCATAGGCCTAGTCACAAGGACAATCACTAAATTATAAATTTAGGTTTTTATAGGATTATAAATTGTATAATTAAACAAATAATCCTTTATTAGACAGAGAGTCATAAACCACAACTGTCATTATATAACATAGTTATAACCCGTAGGTATCAAGTCATAAACAGACTTGTGTACAGATATAATCTGTAGATATTTCTTCACTAGGCAGGGAGTCATAGACCACAACTGCCACTATATGACATAGTCATAACCCGTAGGTATCAAGTCATTAATAGACTTGTATACAGATATAATCTGTAGATATTTTATTAAAAAGGGTGGCTTGTGTGATTCTACAGATCACGCTTGGCCAGAATGTTAACATGTTCTCAGATGTTAACAGGGAGTTGAATCCTTTCAACCAGGTTTTACCATCAGGGCCAGGCCTGTTAATAAGGCATTCAGGCTAGGTTATACCTTACTAAGATTCTTATAAAATGGCAAATCAAATAAAAATTGATATTTTCCATTATTTTAATATTATATTCATGCATATAAATAAAATGATAAATTCAAATTAACCATTTTAAATTTCCAATAAAATACCAGTACATATTTGCCCTAAACGGGACTTTGAAATAACATAACTAGCATGAATAACATGCCCGCGCAGGGGCTAAACAAGTACATCAATAACAAAATAAAATAAAACAAACCCACGCAGGGGTTAACAGGATAACATTCCCGCGCAGGGGTAAAATAAGATAGATATACCCACGCAGGGGTAGAGTACTGGAATAAATGTCCACGCAGGGACATGAGTACATGAAATGATAATCGAAGGATTCAACGATCCTTCTTGCTCTTACCCTTGAGCAAATCGAATACCTTCTGGAACATGCCACGGTTGTGACGGCGATCATTTTGCATCTCCCGTCGCATGCTATCGATCCCATGCAGGATCTCCTGAACCTGCGGCGGCGACATCATAGGCGCCGGTGGTGGTGGCTGGTAGTGCTGCGGCTGCGGCGGCTGGTAAGGCTGCGGCTGCGGTGGCTGCTGGTAACCCGGAGGGTAACCAAAAGTAGACTGCCCCGCAGTCCAAGTGTCTCCCAACGGACCACTGGGTGGGAGTGAGCTGTAGTTCACAGCTTGCCAATAAGGGTCTCCCGTGTAATCATAACCCTGAGGGAATACATGCTCGAACGGGTTGAACTGAGCGGCACTAGCATAAGCCGGAATCGGCTCTCCAAAATTCTGCGGCGGCAGAGGCGGGATCGGAACAGAAGTAACCTCCGATACGGGATGCTGAGACTCCCCTGTCTCGGACTCCCCGGGTAGAGACGTGTAGCGGCTGCTACTAACACGTGGAGGGGTGCTTATGCGAATCCCTCCGCGCGTAGACATACGCGCATTCCTCCTCGGCCTCTGAGGCGGAGGAGGTAAAACTGGCGGCGGCGGTGGTGACGGAGTGATCACGTCACGCCACAGGGCCTCAGATAGGTCCTGCGGTAGAGGCGGCTGCTGCTGAAGCTGCTGCGAGTGGTGCTGCGAGTGCACCGGCGAACCATGGAGCGATTGGAGCATCGGAGTACCATGGAGTGATTGAAGCATCGGAGAGTTGTGGCTAGGGGTGAAGTACCAATCATGCTGCTTAAACCTCTCCTGAAAACTGTCCCCACCATTATAGGGTGATCCCCTAAATGGCGACCCATCCGATATCTCAATCGGATGGTTAGGCGTACCTGATGGTGGTAGCGACGGGTCCGTATCCTCGTCTATGTCCATCTCGTGCTCTCCCTGAAAATGGTCCTCCGGCCCGAGTGGGTTGTGGCCCACTGGCTCCTCCACATAAGCATTAGGGTTATATAAACCCTGGTAGACGGGCGCAGGATACTGCTGCGGTGACTGGTGCAATGGTATGTACGATCCAAGCGAATCATGGGGCCCGTTCTCCGAATGGGGCCCAAACGAGTGGGGTAATGATGGTGAAGTGCTGGCGGACACCGAGTGTCTAGCAGGCTCGGCGAAAGACCTCCAAAGGTCGTTGGCGGCTGTGTTGTGTGTGGCGGATGGTGCTCGCCTATGTGAAGGCCCTGCCTCGTGGTCGTGGGTAGTAGCAAATCCTCCTCGACCTCTCATTCTTGGCGGCATAGTGATCCTGTCAAAAGTCAAACAAGTTGCACAACAAAATATATAAGACAATGCAATAATAAATAAAAATAAAGTAAACGAAAAGTGGAACATTTCCTAAGTTCTTTGTCTAGACTCGAAAATCGAGGAATGTGCAATTGTGTAACTGAGATTAAACACATTAGGATCGTGTTTAATTCACTCAGCGTTGGCTCTGATACCAACCTGTCACACCCCCATTTTCCACGTGTCACCGGTGGGCCCGGTGTGGGGTACAGTGACGTAGTTGGCATCGTCATAGACAATCAACACAATATAATAATGCACAGCGGAAGCAGAATAGAAACATTTCAACTTTAAATAAAGTGTAATAATAAATATCACAGTAGTTGAAATGGATCCACAGGCGGATCAAATAAAAATAGAAATAAATAGTTCAACAGATAATTGTCGTCCGAGTTTGCGAGACTATTGTGGACGCTCTCTAGGAAACAGCCAGCCTATTTCCGTATAGTACCTGCACTTAATCTTTTGGGAAAAATACGTCAGTTTACACTGGTAAATACAAATCGACTGACTCATTTTGAAAAATGATTGAAATTGATTTAAATGCACAAGGCATAAATGTTTTTGTTAACTTGGGATAATTATATAATATAAACTTGTGAACGAATTACATGCACTTATATCTCTGGTGGCCCGGGATCTACTGTCCGGGCTAGAGATTTAATTGACACACCACATCAAAGAGTTATACACGACGGGTGTACGCCTACACCCCGTGCTCTGGTCGTGGCCATCTCGTAAGATAATGCCAAGGATATCCGGGACACGGTCAATAACCCCCCAAAGCCTTTAAGTAAGACAAAACTGTTTAAACGAAGTCGCACAAGCTATTCAAGACTGTACACCTATAAGGCGCAGGACTTGTGCGCCCGATCAAGCGGTATTTTAAATACCGTACCCCAAGCCCGTATAGGGAAAATAAGTCAAAATGTATTTACCTGAGTAAGTATGTAACACAAATGATAAGAGCGGTAGCTTTTACCGGGCTTCCTAATCTGGAACAAAGGTTTATAATTAACCTATTAGATTCCTAACGGCCTTTTATTTAAGCTTAAGCTTTGACCGGTTAGTTTTAAGAATGATACGGTTTACGCACGATTAAGCGAAAGACCAGATAGAATGTGATTTAGACCCGACAAGTTTGAATACTTGTATATCATGGGTATACTAAATACATTCTGGATTTTGAGATAAAAATGATGACGTTTGACCCGGTTCGGTCAATTTACGCAAACTAGTTACGTAAACCGAACCGAACGCAATAAGGGCGATACGGGTAGCCAAAAGATTCAAATGCAAGTTCCCTGAAGTAATATGCTTAAAATATGATATTATATCAGTAAGTTATGTTCTATATTGCCCGGGATAATTTTAAACTCAATTTATGCCTTAGAAGGGCATTTTGGTCATTTAAAATATAATAAAAGGGTAAAATTAGAAATCTGAGTTTCGGGTCTGGTTCATACAGTAAATATACTAAATATAACATATCATATCAGTAGGGTATGACCCATATATCAAATTTATCATTTAAAACCAAACTATGCACCGTAGGGGTATTTTAGTAATTTCACAAGGGCTAAAAGTGCCAAAACTGGAAACCTGAGTTCAAAATATTATACTTACTGTTATTATATGAAAATATGTAATTTACATCAGTAGGTATAAGTCTTGTAGGTTTAAAACAAGTATAACGCTTACTATGCGCTTAAAACGCTAAATATGCGATTTAAGGGCGTTTTCGGGTTTTCAAATTAAATCTGAGATTTTTATATTTCCAGAAGTCTTAAAATAATTTATTCATCATATAAAATCAGTAGAAAAAGGTTTCGGGTCAAAAGGATGTGTAAAACTCATTTTATGGCTAAAACGGTCAAAACCGACATAAGCCGAAATGACTAGGTGATCTAGGATCCGTTCAGCCAAAAATTTATTAAAAATCATCAAAATTTCCAGAATATTATAATACATTAGTGGGTAAAAAGTTTCGTATCAAAATGTGGCCAGAAACGGGTTCTACGCGAAAAGGACCGTTTATGTAAATTTATAATATAGTTTTACGCTAATGGCCATAACTCACAATCTGGACCACCAACTGATCCGAAATTTTCGGTGCAAGTTTATATAATAAAAATAAAGATTTCTATCCTTTCACTTTTCCAAAAAATCCCGTTTTAAATCAAAAAGGGCAAAATAGTCAACTTTATGCATAAACCGGAAACAAGCATTCGAATAGGCTAAGCATAGACTCAATCAAAGAAAATTCCAGAAAGTTTAACTAAAATAAAAATAGTCAAAAATACTTTCCAATGCAGATCTCGAACATGCATGTATGAATCCGAATCGATAGTCTACGAAATAATCGTTTTACAAGACTTTCGGTTCCGATTCGTGGCTATACTATAGATCGTCGAGTTGATGATGATTAAAACACATTCTTATATGTATTACAAGTTATTTTTAATGATCAATCAGGTTGCATGTCATCTATATCATTAATCATGTCATTTTTCACAAAAATCGCTTCTGTTGACTTTTTAGAAATAGGTTTGACTCGACATTAAGCATGCATGTAGTGGGAATCAGTTAGTACCCTTTAGAGGGTTTGTTTCCCACATAAATACCAATCTATAACAAGTTTCAATTCGAGAAATGACTGAAAGAAATCCGTTTAATCAGAAAGTCAAAGGTTATGAACACCCAGTTTGACTTTTACTAATAATCAAAGCAAAAACGGATTAAAGAACGAATTGAAGGCTTACAAGAGTCCTATGGGTGTTTAGTGAACACTAGGAGTCGGCCTTGTTGATCAGATTTCCTCCAGAAAGCTTGCTTGAAGTTCTTGATAGAGAGAGCACTTGGTTACCATGAAAAATGACCAAGAAATGTGATCAAGACCTGATTTAAAGCCAAATTTTCGAGGTTCCTGTAGTAGTAGCCATGCAAGGCTTGTTATTGGTGCATTTGGAGGCGAAACCAGCTGTTAGGCACCCAAAATCGGACTCAAATAACCCATTTTCGCATTTCTGCACGCTGGGCAACCCACGCGGCCCGCTTGGGCTTTCCCAGGCGGGTCGCCTGACCCTTGTTTCAGCCAAACAACTTTCATACTTGACAGCTTTGACCCCTGAACTTGTACGCGATGTTTCGGCTACTTTTCTCGACCCGTAAACCCCCAAACTTGGTTTTTAAGGACCTTAGGACTTTTACCAACATGGTAATGTCCTCGGATAACTTTGCGCTCAACCGAAAAGCCCTGAATTCGACGTTGACGCTTTTAGTCCCTTAAGTACGGTTTTGGCCATAACTTTCTCATACGTTGACGAAACTTCATGAAATTTTTACCACATATTCTAGTGAGTATATTTTAGCTATACAAAGCTTCGGGTCTGCCAAAAGTTCACTCAGAGGTATAAATTAAACATGTTGACACTTTTGGCCCCTATAGTTTACAATACTTCACTTTTGTGCAATTTCCGCGTCGTATGATCCATGAACCATCCGTTTAAGGTTATAAACATTATGTGGGGTTATCATAGAGCCTATTTATCCATTGTTGACACTTTGGACCCTTACGTTCCATAGTTTTCACTGTTTGTCACTTTTAGTCCCTCTAAAGTATGTTTTCACATAACGGAACCTTATGACACGTGTCAAGACATTATTGGACGAAATTTTTTCGAGGTGTTACATCCTCACCCCCTTAAAAGAAATCTCGACCCCGAGATTTATTCAAACAAATGGGGATATTTTTCTTTCATCGTGGATTCCACTTCCCACGTGTATTCGGGACCTCTACGGGCATCCCATTTGACCTTAACAATAGGCACTTGCTTCCTTCGAAGCTTCTTTACCTGTCGATCCTCAATCGACAAAGGTTTTTCCACAAATTTTAGACTTTCGTCTATGTGTATATCTGTATGCGGTATAACCAGTGAATCGTCAGCGAAACACTTCTTCAAATTACAGATGTGAAACACATTATGAATGGCACTAAGCTCTTCAGGCAAGTTTAACTTGTAAGCGACTGCCCCGACACGTTCGATTATCTCGAAAGGTCCTATATATCTCGGGCTCAGCTTGCCTTTCTTTCCAAATCTCATCACACCTTTCCAAGGTGATACTTTGAGCAATACTTTTTCACCCACATCAAAGTGAAAATCTTTGCGCTTAGGATCCGCATAACTTTTCTGCCTATCCCTGGCAGCTTTCAAACGATCACGGATCTGAACGATCTTGTCTGTCGTCTCAAAGACGATATCTGGTCCAGACAACTGGACATCTCCAACTTCTGCCCAACAAATGGGCGATCTACACTTTCTACCGTATAGGGCCTCAAAAGGCGCAGCCTTTATGCTGGAATGGTAGCTGTTGTTGTAGGAGAATTCAATCAGTGGTAAGTTCTTATCCCAACTACCACCTAAGTCGATCGCACATGCTCGAAGCATGTCTTCCAAAGTCTGAATAGTACGCTCACTCTGACCATCAGTCTGAGGATGGTAAGCCGTACTAAAATTCAAACGAGTGCCCAACGACTGTTGGAAACTTTTCCAAAAATGTGACGTATATCTAGTATCTCTGTCAGAGATAATAGATATAGGTATACCATGTAATGCTACAATCTTATCGACGTATAATTGAGCCAACATATCTGAGCTATACGTCTCTTTGATGGGTAGAAAATGAGCTGACTTAGTCAGTCTGTCAACTATGACCCATATGGTATCATTTCCCTTTTTCGTCTTCGGCAACTTGGTGATAAAATCCATTGTCACCATTTCCCATTTCCATTTGGGAATTTCAGGCTGTTGAAGCAAACCTGACGGTTTCTGATGCTCAGCCTTGACTTGCGCACAAGTCAAACACTTGGCCACATACTCGGCCACGGACTTTTTCAAACCAATCCACCAGTAGTTTGATTTCAAATCCTGGTACATCTTATCTGCTCCAGGATGAACTGAATATTTAGAGCTGTGGGCCTCCTGGAGGATAACATCCCGAAGTCCTCCATATACTGGGACCCATATTCGTCCGTTTAGTCGTAACATTCCATCCTTGTCGTGGGATAACTGTTCCTCAGTTACTCCCAACTTTTCTGCAGGATAGTTAGTTTCCAGCACAGCTTCCTTCTGTGCAGCTAACACTCTTTCATTCAAGTTATTCCTTATTTCAATGCGCTTGGCATTGATTCTGATCGGTTTAACCCTTTCCTTTCTACTTAAGGCGTCGGCAACCACATTTGCCTTGCCTGGATGGTATCTTATCTCACAGTCATAATCATTGAGGGTTTCCATCCATCGCCTTTGACGCATGTTCAATTCCTTCTGATTGAACAGATGCTGAAGACTCTTGTGATCCGAATAAATTATGCACTTGGTTCCATACAAGTAATGTCTCCATAGCTTCAATGCAAATACAACTGCACCCAATTCCAAATCGTGGGTGGTGTAGTTCTTCTCATGCACTTTGAGTTGTCGAGAAGCGTAGGCAATGACTTTGCCTTTCTGCATGAGTACACAGCCCATGCCAGTATGTGATGCATCACAATACACCACAAATTCATCTATACCATCGGGCAATGTCAACACTGGCGCATTGCTCAGCTTCTGCTTCAGAATGTCAAAGGATTCCTGCTGCTTAGGGCCCCAATCAAACTTAATCTTCTTACGGGTCAATGAGGTTAGGGGCGCAGCAATCCTTGAGAAGTTCTCGATGAATCGCCTATAGTATCCTGCCAATCCGAGGAAACTGCGAATCTCAGTAGGAGTCTTCGGCTCCTGCCAGTTCATGACTGCTTCTACTTTAGCGGGATCTACTTGGATACCACGCTCACTTACAACATGTCCAAGAAACTGGACTTCTCGAAGCCAAAATTCACACTTCGAGAATTTGGCATAAAGCTTCTCTTGATACAGAAGTTTGAGAATACAACGAAGGTGTTTCTCATGATCAGCTTGGCTCTTCGAGTAGATAAGAATGTCATCAATAAAGACTATGACGAACTTATCTAAATAAGGTTTGCAGACGCGATTCATGAGATCCATGAACGCGGCTGGTGCGTTTGTGAGCCCAAACGGCATCACTAGGAACTCGTAATGTCCATAACGAGTCCTAAACGCGGTCTTGTGTACGTCCTCATCCTTGACCTTCAACTGATGATATCCTGACCTTAGGTCAATCTTGGAGAAATAGCTTGCTCCTTGCAACTGATCGAACAGATCGTCGATCCTGGGTAACGGATACCGATTCTTGATAGTGACCTTGTTAAGCTCACGGTAATCGATGCACAGACGCATCGAACCATCCTTCTTCTTAACGAACAAGATTGGCGCTCCCCAAGGAGACGAGCTAGGTCTAATAAAACCTTTGGCTAAAAGCTCATCCAACTGCGTCCTCAACTCCTTCATCTCCGTTGGTGCCAATCTGTATGGTGCTCTTGCTACAGGTGCTGCACCTGGTATGATATCTATCCGAAACTCTACTTGTCTATCCGGTGGCAATCCGGGTAGTTCTTCAGGAAAAACTTCAGGATATTCCGATATAACAGGGATATCCTCAATCTTCGGCTTCGGCTCATCAATGGTGACTTGTGCCATATAAATGACACATCCTTTCTGCATGCATCTGGATGCTTTGAGCATGGACACTTGCTCCGGCAATCCATGCTGGGTATCTCCTTGAATAGTAAGTGACTCACCAGACGGAGTCTTAACTATTACTTGCTTTCTATTGCACAGAATCTGGGCTTGGTTACTCGACAACCAATCCATGCCTATCACTATGTCGAATCCAGCTAGCTTAAAGGGAAGTAAGGATAACGGGAAGGAATGATTCCTAATGGATATAACACATCCATCTAAAACAGTTGAGGCGGTTTCTAAGGTTCCATCGGCTAATTCCACCTCATATTTCACGCTTGAGGTTTTAACAGGAAGGTTCAACAGTTTACAAAACTTAGTATCTACAAACGACTTATCAGCTCCAGAATCAAACAAGACTCTAGCAAAAACATCGTTTACAAGAAACGTACCGGTAATGACGTTATCGTCAAGGACTGCTTCCTTTGCGTCCATTTTGAAGACTCTCGCATTAGTCTTCTTCCCTTCCTCGGCCTTCTTCGCAAACTTTGGGCAGTTGGGCCGAATGTGACCTTTTTCGTTGCAACCGAAACAAGTTGCATCTTTCATCTTCTTGCAATCCACAGCTTTATGGTCTGTGGACTTGCAGATCCCACATCGTTTCTCAGAAGACTGGGATTTCGTTTCTAAACGACATCTCCCAAAGTGGTGCCTCCTGCAGATCTTGCATCTGGGTTTCTCACCCGACTGATGATCACTTTTCCTAGACCCCGACCCTTTCCTGTGGTCGTTGTTCCCTCTATGTCGCTTTTCAGATCTGCGTGAGGTGTCATCCTCACGTTTCCGTTTGTTCTCCTCAGAGCTCTTCATGGCTCTCAATCTAACCACGTCTTGAGTGAGGGAGAGGGATAGATCCGCTACGGATCGAAATGTTGTAGGTCTTGAAGCTTTAACACTTGCCTTTATTTCCGGTGCCAGACCCCCAATAAATCGAGCAATCCTGCGCGGTTCCGGGGTCACCAAGTAAGGCACTAAACGAGACAAGGTGTTGAACGTAGTAAGATACGCTTGACAATCGAGGTTCTTCATGACTAAGGATACAAAATCCGATTCAATTCGCTCGCCCTCGTGCTGCGGACAGAAGTTCTCCTTAATCAGGGCCACAAACTGTTCCCATGACAAACCGTACAGTGTGGCCTTGCCGGCAGCTTGTAGAAGTGACTTCCACCACGCTAACTGATGTGTGTAAAATGCAACATATAAAACACATCATTTAAGGCATAAAACTAACCCTTTTTAAGTACTAATGTTGGAAAAAGAGTGTTTTTGTCTTCCTTTTGTATTTTCAGGATGAAATGAGCTCAAAATCACAAAAGAAGCAAAAAGACCACTAATTCTACCATAAATACAAGAAAAGGGACAAAAAGTAAACTGCCCGGACCCTCAACGGCACCTCCCAAGACAAAGAGAAGAGAACAGAGCCTGAACACGCCCCGTGTCCAGTGAACACGGGGGCGTGCCCAGGAAGCAGCAGAAAAGACAAACCAGTAGAAGCTTCCATTGCTCACCACGGGGCCGTGCCCAGCGGACACGGGGGCGTGTTGAAAGTACAGCAGGCGCATTAATTGTAATTCGCAATTACAATTAATGAAGAGAGAGAATGTCAGACGGGCACGGGGCCGTGTTCAGCGAACACGGGGCCGTGTCCAGCGTTCTGTTCAGCCTATAAATAGAGGAGCTTGGTTTCATTCTCTCTCATCCCTTGGCACACCACCTCTCTCACACTTCATCCACCACCCACCACCACCATAACACCATCATCCACCACCATCATCCATTGTCCATCATAGAGTGTGTGAGTCGTCTCGGGATCCAAGATTGATCGTAAGAGTTCTTGACAATCAAGGCCATGTTTGCCTAAGTCTCTTACATCACTTGGTGAAGACAAGTGTTTAGTATAATACTTTTTATTTTTAATCTTTTGCACTTTTTATTTGGTTTTGTATTAATGACTTTAATAACTAGTTACTTATGTTGAAGGTGATCTTTCCTTATCGTTTGTCCGTGGTGTCTTGGCATTATTTTACTGTCTATATAAAATAAAAGATTTTCACCATTCATATCTCCACGGTCTATATGGAGGTATGTTGGCTACCTGGTCGGGGGTTAAGGGAACGGTTTGGTAAAGGTCTTGCCCTTGTTCAGCGTTTAGAGGTCCTGCTTGGGACCTGGGTCAAATTTAGTAGGATCTCCTTCAATGCCCATAGGTATTGGATGGCGGGGATCCAAACTCTTTGACCCCCTCATAAGCTAACTACTATTAATACTATAACCCGGCTATTTAGGACTGTATCCCTGCTGACTCAGACTACTTAGCCGAGGGTAACGTCACCGCCAAAAGCGGGGCCTACCATAATTTGCATTAATAACTTAATTCATTATCTTTCAATAATCCAACCCTTTAGGATTGTATCCTTGCTGACTCAAACTACTGGGTTGAGGGTAACGTCACCTCCGAAAAAGGGGCCTACTACAATAACTAAGATAATCTCTTAAACAAGTGCAAAAGTGCGAAAATAATCAAAGGTTATACTAATACACGTGTCGGATCCAAGTGATTCATCTTGTCTATCTGTTTTTTATTTTATTTTATTTTTCAGCATTTAGTTAGTTTTTAATTTTTCTTAGTTTAAAACATTTTTCTAACTTTTTGATTTGATTAGACGTTGAGGATAAACCGGTATTAAAAGCTCTTGTGTCCTTGGACGACCTCGGTATCTTACCAACACTATACTACGTCCACGATGGGTGCACTTGCCCATATGTGTGTTTAGTGTTAGTAAATATCGTGTTTTATAAATTTAAAACTTGGCTAAAAGTGTAAAAAGGGCTTAAATATATATCTAAAAATATAACACACTTCACGCACATCAAGTTTTTGGCGCCGCTGCCGGGGACACAAGGATTTTAAGAAAGTTAGGAATCAACGGCCTAATCATCTTTTTATTTTTCTTTAATTTTTAGGATTTTTTTTTTTTTTTAGATTTTTCAGCTTCTGCAGAGCTCAGCACGGGGCCGTGCCCGCTGAACACGCCCCCGTGCCCAATCATTGGAACTGGCAATCCTGTTTTATATCAGACAGTAGGCTGAACACGGGGCCGTGTCCACTCAACACGCCCCCGTGCCCAAGATTCAGTTGCTGAAAACAGAACCGTTTGATCCCGGCGGTTGGTAACTTCTGATACAAACATGAGTAATAGTGATTCTTTTTACTTTCGGCACTCTTATGGTTTGTGGTGTCAAATATGTGGAGGCGAACACGAGGAATTAAAATGTTTCTTCCTCACTTATAGGCCACATTATATAGACCCACCAATTCCTTGTAGCCTTAAGAGGAGCGAAAGTAAAAATAAACACTATTTCTCCCTCGAATGCGCCCAACCGGATATTCTAGGAGATATGCTCCTTGACGAGCTATTTCAACTAGAAGAACTACTTCTAAATTGGTCAAAAGAACTTAGGAAGGATTTCTTAGATCCATCCCAAGACGATGACCATGAGGAAATGTTGGAACCGCATTCTGACAACCTCGTTGCTCCAAAAAATACCTTTCTTCCTAGACAAGACATGGACGATAGTCGTCCCTGTGCCGATTGTGCCGTGAAGGACTCCCCATCGACCTCGTTCGGTGCATACATAGACCTGAGCGATTCGGCATACACCTTCTTTTACGAGAGCCCGGGAAAGGGTTGGACTTGTCCACCTAGAATGAAAATAGGAATTACCCTCACCGACAACCTCTTGCGTTCTCGCCTTAGTATAGGACAATTAAGGTATCTTAGGCACTTTGGGGTTGTTCCAACAAGTCAGGAGCCACCCGATATAAGTAAGCGCCTTAGAAAAGACAAAACTCCACGAGACAGCCCTCCGACACGGGGCCGTGTCCGGTCACCACGACCCCGTGTTCGCTCAGAAGATTTTCTGCTGATTCTGTCAGAATACGGACAAAATGTGTCAGGATTTTCTCTGCACACGGGGCCGTGTCCGGCGGACACGGGGCCGTGTTCAGTGTGCTGTCGTTTTCTTTAAATGCAGCCTGAATCCTGCTCATTTTTGACCACTCCACCAAGCAGAGATCCTTGGAATCTTCACATATACCATCCTAGGTAAGTACCAAAAGAAGGTTCCTAAGGACCATCTTATCTTTTCCACTTTTGTTCATTTCCTCTTCTTCCAAAAATTTTTCAAACCCTACCTCCATGGAAGCTTGGAAACCCATGATTCCAACCTTCTATGCAAGGTTTGTAGGAATTTTCGCTATGGATTCTTGTCTAAAGTAAGTTCCATAACTGTGTTTTTAAATTATCTAAGCTCATAACACGACGAAAGTATATAGAAATAATTTAAAAACCTAGAACCATTAGACAAAAAATTCCTGCAGACAGTGAACACGGGGCCGTGCTCACTGAGCACGGGGCCGTGTTCGAGGTACTGTTTTGTAAAAATTTAGTTCTTCGGCTTATTTCGCAGAAAATGGCCAGCCGGAACAGCGGAGCATCTTCAAGGAATAACCGAAATGGAAGGAGATCATCCACCGCAGAGGATTCCCTAGTAAACTACGTTTACGCTTTAAGGGAAGCCGTGGACGAATTGACAAGTGTAGAAGAAGCTTTGGTGGATCGCGTTAATCATCTGACGATAAGTTTGGAGGGCTGCCTGCAAGAAGTAAACCTTCTGCACCAAAGGATAAACCTTCTTGCTTCCCCGCCTTTGGTTCCGGTGATTACACACAGGGCGTGGAATGTGGTACCCGAGGTTATCATCCCAGCAGAATGGCACGCCTTGCACCAAGTATCGCAACCAAGGGTAGTGCAAGGAGTCCCGGTAAGCGCTCCTCCTCAAGATACCGACGAGAATGAAGCTACCTTCTACCTCCCAAGGGAGATAGAAGAATGGCTTTGAGTGAGAACCTAGGAGCCATGGGCTGAAGAATGTTTCTACATCGGGAAGCTATTTCCGAAATTTTCCTAAATAAGTAGAACCTTTATGATAACCTTATGAACCCCTTAGTTAATTAACTATATTATGTAATCTCTCTATTAGCAATGTTATGATGGTTTTTATGATTTATGGACTCATGGTGGTAATGGATGAAAAAGGGAACGAGAAAAAATGGAACCATGCAGAAGAACAGAACAAACCGACAAAAATCTCCATAACAGAAGGCTCCACACGGGCCGTGCCCAACCAACACGGCCCCGTGCTGAGCCCCCTGCAGGAAATCACCCAGTTCAGGTAACTGGACACGGGCCGTGTTCAGCGAACACGCCCCCGTGTCCAGGCTTCTGTTTCAATTCTATAATTTTTGTTACTGGCACTTGACCACGGGGCCGTGCCCGGTCAACACGGGGCCGTGTCCAGAGTGCCAGTAACACAAATCTTTGTTTTTAAACACACTTTTACATATTCTAATCAACCAAAAACTCTATTTTGGACACATTGAGGACAATGTGTAATTTAAGTGTGGGGGGGATGCTAAAACCTTGGAATTTTGCAAAATCCTAAAACAAGCCTTACACAAAACTCTATTGGAACCGCTAAACACCCCAAATTTTTTTCAAAAACTTTTTCATTTTTTTTATTTACTTGTCTTAGTTTAAGTTGGGAATAACAAGTTATAAAAGGGTTATATTTTTACAAACTTACAACCGATAGCGTCATGATAAAAAGAACTAACATAAGAAAATTATGAAACGGTATAACAAGTCTAGCTAAAATTCGATCATATATGCTTGGTCACATTAAAAACCCATTCCCACAAAAAGTGAGTTTTGAGCCTATATTGAGCATAAAAATACACATACTTAGATTAAATGCTCATTTTTCGTTTCTTGTGTGAATAGCCGCTTGGTCTTTACAAATCTAGAACTTGCCACGACGATACATTCCCGGTCCTTACCAACTTAAACCCAAGTAAGTAAATGATGGAGGCATTCGGACTAACTATTTTTCTTTCAAAACCATTATTTTTCATTTTTTTTACCTACCCAAAATCCCCCTAGAAAACCCCTTTGAGCCTAAACCTTTCATTTCATTACCCCCAAAACAATTTTCTACCCACCAAAAACCTTTTTCATTTTTTCACCTTTATTTTAGTGACAAACTCGGTTTTTCATAAACATACCTTTACGTGATCAAAAAAAAAAAAAAATGTTGAAGTCAAAAACAAACATAAGCTACAAAAAGCTTGTTTGGAGAAATACTTCAAAAATAAATATCACCAAAAATAAGGTATTTTACGAAAACCGACACTTGTTACGATTTTCGCCCTTTTTACTAACCACTAACCAACCACCCACCTTTAAACCCAAGCCTTCACCCCAAAAAGACCTCTTGATATTTACAAAGGTAAAAGTTAAAAAGGAGGAGGATTGATCGCTTGGCAAGCATATGGAAAATGTAAATCCGTGCCGCTCTCGAGCGATTCACTTAAATATACACCTTCGGCCGAGTGATTGAGTGATCTCCCGTGAGGTATGTGAACTTGTATATAAATGGAATTTTAATAAGGCATGCTATGCAAATTAAGTAGTTTATCTTATGAAAAGTTCAAATAAACCATGACGAATAAGATTGTAAATAAGGTAATGTTGGAACCGCATTCTGACAACCTCGTTGCTCCAAAAAATACCTTTCTTCCTAGACAAGACATGGACGATAGTCGTCCCTGTGCCGATTGTGCCGTGAAGGACTCCCCATCGACCTCGTTCGGTGCATACATAGACCTGAGCGATTCGGCATACACCTTCTTTTACGAGAGCCCGGGAAAGGGTTGGACTTGTCCACCTAGAATGAAAATAGGAATTACCCTCACCGACAACCTCTTGCGTTCTCGCCTTAGTATAGGACAATTAAGGTATCTTAGGCACTTTGGGGTTGTTCCAACAAGTCAGGAGCCACCCGATATAAGTAAGCGCCTTAGAAAAGACAAAACTCCACGAGACAGCCCTCCGACACGGGGCCGTGTCCGGTCACCACGACCCCGTGTTCGCTCAGAAGATTTTCTGCTGATTCTGTCAGAATACGGACAAAATGTGTCAGGATTTTCTCTGCACACGGGGCCGTGTCCGGCGGACACGGGGCCGTGTTCAGTGTGCATGGTCGTTTTTCTTTAACTGCAAGCTGAATCCTGCTTCATTTTTGACCCACTCCAACCAAGCAGAGATCCTTGGAATCTTCACATATACCATCCTAGGTAAGTACCAAAGAAGGTTCCTAAGGACCATCTTATCTTTTCCACTTTTGTTCATTTCCTCTTCTTCAAAAATTTTTTCAAACCCTACCTCCATGGAAGCTTGGAAACCCATGATTCCAACCTTCTATGCAAGGTTTGTAGGAATTTTCGCTATGGATTCTTGTCTAAAGTAAGTTCCATAACTGTGTTTTTAAATTATCTAAGCTCATAACACGACGAAAGTATATAGAAATAATTTAAAAACCTAGAACCATTAGACAAAAAAAATTCCTGCAGACAGTGAACACGGGGCCGTGCTCACTGAGCACGGGGCCGTGTTCGAGGTACTGTTTGTAAAAATTTAGTTCTTCGGCTTATTTCGCAGGAAAAATGGCCAGCCGGAACAGCGGAGCATCTTCAAGGAATAACCGAAATGGAAGGAGATCATCCACCGCAGAGGATTCCCTAGTAAACTACGTTTACGCTTTAAGGGAAGCCGTGGACGAATTGACAAGTGTAGAAGAAGCTTTGGTGGATCGCGTTAATCATCTGACGATAAGTTTGGAGGGCTGCCTGCAAGAAGTAAACCTTCTGCACCAAAGGATAAACCTTCTTGCTTCCCCGCCTTTGGTTCCGGTGATTACACACAGGGCGTGGAATGTGGTACCCGAGGTTATCATCCCAGCAGAATGGCACGCCTTGCACCAAGTATCGCAACCAAGGGTAGTGCAAGGAGTCCCGGTAAGCGCTCCTCCTCAAGATACCGACGAGAATGAAGCTACCTTCTACCTCCCAAGGGAGATAGAAGAATGGCTTTGAGTGAGAACCTAGGAGCCATGGGCTGAAGAATGTTTCTACATCGGGAAGCTATTTCCGAAATTTTCCTAAATAAGTAGAACCTTTATGATAACCTTATGAACCCCTTAGTTAATTAACTATATTATGTAATCTCTCTATTAGCAATGTTATGATGGTTTTTATGATTTATGGACTCATGGTGGTAATGGATGAAAAAGGGAACGAGAAAAAAATGGAACCATGCAGAAGAACAGAACAAACCGACAAAAATCTCCATAACAGAAGGCTCCACACGGGCCGTGCCCAACCAACACGGCCCCGTGCTGAGCCCCCTGCAGGAAATCACCCAGTTCAGGTAACTGGACACGGGCCGTGTTCAGCGAACACGCCCCCGTGTCCAGGCTTCTGTTTCAATTCTATAATTTTTGTTACTGGCACTTGACCACGGGGCCGTGCCCGGTCAACACGGGGCCGTGTCCAGAGTGCCAGTAACACAAATCTTTGTTTTTAAACACACTTTTACATATTCTAATCAACCAAAAACTCTATTTTTGGACACATTGAGGACAATGTGTAATTTAAGTGTGGGGGGGATGCTAAAACCTTGGAATTTTGCAAAATCCTAAAACAAGCCTTACACAAAACTCTATTGGAACCGCTAAACACCCCAAATTTTTTTCAAAAACTTTTTCATTTTTTTTATTTACTTGTCTTAGTTTAAGTTGGGAATAACAAGTTATAAAAGGGTTATATTTTTACAAACTTACAACCGATAGCGTCATGATAAAAAGAACTAACATAAGAAAATTATGAAACGGTATAACAAGTCTAGCTAAAATTCGATCATATATGCTTGGTCACATTAAAAACCCATTCCCACAAAAAGTGAGTTTTGAGCCTATATTGAGCATAAAAATACACATACTTAGATTAAATGCTCATTTTTCGTTTCTTGTGTGAATAGCCGCTTGGTCTTTACAAATCTAGAACTTGCCACGACGATACATTCCCGGTCCTTACCAACTTAAACCCAAGTAAGTAAATGATGGAGGCATTCGGACTAACTATTTTTCTTTCAAAACCATTATTTTTCATTTTTTTTACCTACCCAAAATCCCCCTAGAAAACCCCTTTGAGCCTAAACCTTTCATTTCATTACCCCCAAAACAATTTTCTACCCACCAAAAACCTTTTTCATTTTTTCACCTTTATTTTAGTGACAAACTCGGTTTTTCATAAACATACCTTTACGTGATCAAAAAAAAAAAAAAAATGTTGAAGTCAAAAACAAACATAAGCTACAAAAAGCTTGTTTGGAGAAATACTTCAAAAATAAATATCACCAAAAATAAGGTATTTTACGAAAACCGACACTTGTTACGATTTTCGCCCTTTTTACTAACCACTAACCAACCACCCACCTTTAAACCCAAGCCTTCACCCCAAAAAGACCTCTTGATATTTACAAAGGTAAAAGTTAAAAAGGAGGAGGATTGATCGCTTGGCAAGCATATGGAAAATGTAAATCCGTGCCGCTCTCGAGCGATTCACTTAAATATACACCTTCGGCCGAGTGATTGAGTGATCTCCCGTGAGGTATGTGAACTTGTATATAAATGGAATTTTAATAAGGCATGCTATGCCAAATTAAGTAGTTTATCTTATGAAAAGTTCAAAATAAACCATGACGAATAAGATTGTAAATAAGGTAAAAATAGAACCTATACAAACCTTGGATTCCCGACACTCTAGGACAAGTTAAAAAACTTCTCTTCTACCTATTCCATTTGGGAGTGTAAGCCACATTAAAAGAGTTTTGCTTGAGGACAAGCAAAAGTTCAAGTGTGGGGGTATTTGATGTGTGTAAAATGCAACATATAAAACACATCATTTAAGGCATAAAACTAACCCTTTTTAAGTACTAATGTTGGAAAAAGAGTGTTTTTGTCTTCCTTTTGTATTTTCAGGATGAAATGAGCTCAAAATCACAAAAGAAGCAAAAAGACCACTAATTCTACCATAAATACAAGAAAAGGGACAAAAAGTAAACTGCCCGGACCCTCAACGGCACCTCCCAAGACAAAGAGAAGAGAACAGAGCCTGAACACGCCCCGTGTCCAGTGAACACGGGGGCGTGCCCAGGAAGCAGCAGAAAAGACAAACCAGTAGAAGCTTCCATTGCTCACCACGGGGCCGTGCCCAGCGGACACGGGGGCGTGTTGAAAGTACAGCAGGCGCATTAATTGTAATTCGCAATTACAATTAATGAAGAGAGAGAATGTCAGACGGGCACGGGGCCGTGTTCAGCGAACACGGGGCCGTGTCCAGCGTTCTGTTCAGCCTATAAATAGAGGAGCTTGGTTTCATTCTCTCTCATCCCTTGGCACACCACCTCTCTCACACTTCATCCACCACCCACCACCACCATAACACCATCATCCACCACCATCATCCATTGTCCATCATAGAGTGTGTGAGTCGTCTCGGGATCCAAGATTGATCGTAAGAGTTCTTGACAATCAAGGCCATGTTTGCCTAAGTCTCTTACATCACTTGGTGAAGACAAGTGTTTAGTATAATACTTTTTATTTTTAATCTTTTGCACTTTTTATTTGGTTTTGTATTAATGACTTTAATAACTAGTTACTTATGTTGAAGGTGATCTTTCCTTATCGTTTGTCCGTGGTGTCTTGGCATTATTTTACTGTCTATATAAAATAAAAGATTTTCACCATTCATATCTCCACGGTCTATATGGAGGTATGTTGGCTACCTGGTCGGGGGTTAAGGGAACGGTTTGGTAAAGGTCTTGCCCTTGTTCAGCGTTTAGAGGTCCTGCTTGGGACCTGGGTCAAATTTAGTAGGATCTCCTTCAATGCCCATAGGTATTGGATGGCGGGGATCCAAACTCTTTGACCCCCTCATAAGCTAACTACTATTAATACTATAACCCGGCTATTTAGGACTGTATCCCTGCTGACTCAGACTACTTAGCCGAGGGTAACGTCACCGCCAAAAGCGGGGCCTACCATAATTTGCATTAATAACTTAATTCATTATCTTTCAATAATCCAACCCTTTAGGATTGTATCCTTGCTGACTCAAACTACTGGGTTGAGGGTAACGTCACCTCCGAAAAAGGGGCCTACTACAATAACTAAGATAATCTCTTAAGCAAGTGCAAAAGTGCGAAAATAATCAAAGGTTATACTAATACACGTGTCGGATCCAAGTGATTCATCTTGTCTATCTGTTTTTTATTTTATTTTATTTTTCAGCATTTAGTTAGTTTTTAATTTTTCTTAGTTTAAAACATTTTTCTAACTTTTTGATTTGATTAGACGTTGAGGATAAACCGGTATTAAAAGCTCTTGTGTCCTTGGACGACCTCGGTATCTTACCAACACTATACTACGTCCACGATGGGTGCACTTGCCCATATGTGTGTTTAGTGTTAGTAAATATCGTGTTTTATAAATTTAAAACTTGGCTAAAAGTGTAAAAAGGGCTTAAATATATATCTAAAAATATAACACACTTCACGCACATCACTAACGCATCTCCTTTGAATGACTGGGACACGTACTTCACGACGTCCCTATCAGCACACCCGCTGATATCAACTACAGTGTCCATCTCGTCAATCCACGTCATGCAGTCGACGGCTCCTTTTTCCCCAGTGAAATCTCTGGGCTTGCAGGATACAAAGTACTTGTACGTACAGGACCTGCTGTACGTGTCATGCTTCAGCTCAATCTCCTGCCTTGGGACGCTGCTGTGGTTGGAGGAATGATTATCACCCTCAACTTTCTTTGGCTCACTCTTTTTAGACGGCGGCTTACTATGAGCCCCAGAATGAGTCTTAGCTTTGACATGCGTCACTGAGCGGGTTCTACTCTGAGTACCACTAGATTCTTTGAACTGCCTATCCATAGCCTTGGCGACAGCATTATCTATCAGTGCTTGCAATTCTGCACCGGTAACGTGAATCTTTGCATTATCTGAGCGTTCCCCAGAATGACTGTTGGTTTCTTCCGATTTGGCCATCGTAGCTTTAAGCTACAATAAAGGACAAGGTCTATTTAGAACATAACAGTATTATCGTTCTAGACGATTTATTAACCATGGTATCAAGAACCTTAGCAGTTAATTTAATAAATTTCATTCAGGCTCTTATTAGCAATCAAGGAATGAAAATATATATATTGGCACCATAGGCCTAGTCACAAGGACAATCACTAAATTATAAATTTAGGTTTTTATAGGATTATAAATTGTATAATTAAACAAATAATCCTTTATTAGACAGAGAGTCATAAACCACAACTGTCATTATATAACATAGTTATAACCCGTAGGTATCAAGTCATAAACAGACTTGTGTACAGATATAATCTGTAGATATTTCTTCACTAGGCAGGGAGTCATAGACCACAACTGCCACTATATGACATAGTCATAACCCGTAGGTATCAAGTCATTAATAGACTTGTATACAGATATAATCTGTAGATATTTTATTAAAAAGGGTGGCTTGTGTGATTCTACAGATCACGCTTGGCCAGAATGTTAACATGTTCTCAGATGTTAACAGGGAGTTGAATCCTTTCAACCAGGTTTTACCATCAGGGCCAGGCCTGTTAATAAGGCATTCAGGCTAGGTTATACCTTACTAAGATTCTTATAAAATGGCAAATCAAATAAAAATTGATATTTTCCATTATTTTAATATTATATTCATGCATATAAATAAAATGATAAATTCAAATTAACCATTTTAAATTTCCAATAAAATACCAGTACATATTTGCCCTAAACGGGACTTTGAAATAACATAACTAGCATGAATAACATGCCCGCGCAGGGGCTAAACAAGTACATCAATAACAAAATAAAATAAAATAAAACAAACCCACGCAGGGGTTAACAGGATAACATTCCCGCGCAGGGGTAAAATAAGATAGATATACCCACGCAGGGGTAGAGTACTGGAATAAATGTCCACGCAGGGACATGAGTACATGAAATGATAATCGAAGGATTCAACGATCCTTCTTGCTCTTACCCTTGAGCAAATCGAATACCTTCTGGAACATGCCACGGTTGTGACGGCGATCATTTTGCATCTCCCGTCGCATGCTATCGATCCCATGCAGGATCTCCTGAACCTGCGGTGGCGACATCATAGGCGCCGGTGGTGGTGGCTGGTAGTGCTGCGGCTGCGGCGGCTGGTAAGGCTGCGGCTGCGGTGGCTGCTGGTAACCCGGAGGGTAACCAAAAGTAGACTGCCCCGCAGTCCAAGTGTCTCCCAACGGACCACTGGGTGGGAGTGAGCTGTAGTTCACAGCTTGCCAATAAGGGTCTCCCGTGTAATCATAACCCTGAGGGAATACATGCTCGAACGGGTTGAACTGAGCGGCACTAGCATAAGCCGGAATCGGCTCTCCAAAATTCTGCGGCGGCAGAGGCGGGATCGGAACAGAAGTAACCTCCGATACGGGATGCTGAGACTCCCCTGTCTCGGACTCCCCGGGTAGAGACGTGTAGCGGCTGCTACTAACACGTGGAGGGGTGCTTATGCGAATCCCTCCGCGCGTAGACATACGCGCATTCCTCCTCGGCCTCTGAGGCGGAGGAGGTAAAACTGGCGGCGGCGGTGGTGACGGAGTGATCACGTCACGCCACAGGGCCTCAGATAGGTCCTGCGGTAGAGGCGGCTGCTGCTGAAGCTGCTGCGAGTGGTGCTGCGAGTGCACCGGCGAACCATGGAGCGATTGGAGCATCGGAGTACCATGGAGTGATTGAAGCATCGGAGAGTTGTGGCTAGGGGTGAAGTACCAATCATGCTGCTTAAACCTCTCCTGAAAACTGTCCCCACCATTATAGGGTGATCCCCTAAATGGCGACCCATCCGATATCTCAATCGGATGGTTAGGCATACCTGATGGTGGTAGCGACGGGTCCGTATCCTCGTCTACGTCCATCTCGTGCTCTCCCTGAAAATGGTCCTCCGGCCCGAGTGGGTTGTGGCCCACTGGCTCCTCCACATAAGCATTAGGGTTATATAAACCCTGGTAGACGGGCGCAGGATACTGCTGCGGTGACTGGTGCAATGGTATGTACGATCCAAGCGAATCATGGGGCCCGTTCTCCGAATGGGGCCCAAACGAGTGGGGTAATGATGGTGAAGTGCTGGCGGACACCGAGTGTCTAGCAGGCTCGGCGAAAGACCTCCAAAGGTCGTTGGCGGCTGTGTTGTGTGTGGCGGATGGTGCTCGCCTATGTGAAGGCCCTGCCTCGTGGTCGTGGGTAGTAGCAAATCCTCCTCGACCTCTCATTCTTGGCGGCATAGTGATCCTGTCAAAAGTCAAACAAGTTGCACAACAAAATATATAAGACAATGCAATAATAAATAAAAATAAAGTAAACGAAAAGTGGAACATTTCCTAAGTTCTTTGTCTAGACTCGAAAATCGAGGAATGTGCAATTGTGTAACTGAGATTAAACACATTAGGATCGTGTTTAATTCACTCAGCGTTGGCTCTGATACCAACCTGTCACACCCCCATTTTCCACGTGTCACCGGTGGGCCCGGTGTGGGGTACAGTGACGTAGTTGGCATCGTCATAGACAATCAACACAATATAATAATGCACAGCGGAAGCAGAATAGAAACATTTCAACTTTAAATAAAGTGTAATAATAAATATCACAGTAGTTGAAATGGATCCACAGGCGGATCAAATAAAAATAGAAATAAATAGTTCAACAGATAATTGTCGTCCGAGTTTGCGAGACTATTGTGGACGCTCTCTAGGAAACAGCCAGCCTATTTCCGTATAGTACCTGCACTTAATCTTTTGGGAAAAATACGTCAGTTTACACTGGTAAATACAAATCGACTGACTCATTTTGAAAAATGATTGAAATTGATTTAAATGCACAAGGCATAAATGTTTTTGTTAACTTGGGATAATTATATAATATAAACTTGTGAACGAATTACATGCACTTATATCTCTGGTGGCCCGGGATCTACTGTCCGGGCTAGAGATTTAATTGACACACCACATCAAAGAGTTATACACGACGGGTGTACGCCTACACCCCGTGCTCTGGTCGTGGCCATCTCGTAAGATAATGCCAAGGATATCCGGGACACGGTCAATAACCCCCCAAAGCCTTTAAGTAAGACAAAACTGTTTAAACGAAGTCGCACAAGCTATTCAAGACTGTACACCTATAAGGCGCAGGACTTGTGCGCCCGATCAAGCGGTATTTTAAATACCGTACCCCAAGCCCGTATAGGGAAAATAAGTCAAAATGTATTTACCTGAGTAAGTATGTAACACAAATGATAAGAGCGGTAGCTTTTACCGGGCTTCCTAATCTGGAACAAAGGTTTATAATTAACCTATTAGATTCCTAACGGCCTTTTATTTAAGCTTAAGCTTTGACCGGTTAGTTTTAAGAATGATACGGTTTACGCACGATTAAGCGAAAGACCGGATAGAATGTGATTTAGACCCGACAAGTTTGAATACTTGTATATCATGGGTATACTAAATACATTCTGGATTTTGAGATAAAAATGATGACGTTTGACCCGGTTCGGTCAATTTACGCAAACTAGTTACGTAAACCGAACCGAACGCAATAAGGGCGATACGGGTAGCCAAAAGATTCAAATGCAAGTTCCCTGAAGTAATATGCTTAAAATATGATATTATATCAGTAAGTTATGTTCTATATTGCCCGGGATAATTTTAAACTCAATTTATGCCTTAGAAGGGCATTTTGGTCATTTAAAATATAATAAAAGGGTAAAATTAGAAATCTGAGTTTCGGGTCTGGTTCATACAGTAAATATACTAAATATAACATATCATATCAGTAGGGTATGACCCATATATCAAATTTATCATTTAAAACCAAACTATGCACCGTAGGGGTATTTTAGTAATTTCACAAGGGCTAAAAGTGCCAAAACTGGAAACCTGAGTTCAAAATATTATACTTACTGTTATTATATGAAAATATGTAATTTACATCAGTAGGTATAAGTCTTGTAGGTTTAAAACAAGTATAACGCTTACTATGCGCTTAAAACGCTAAATATGCGATTTAAGGGCGTTTTCGGGTTTTCAAATTAAATCTGAGATTTTTATATTTCCAGAAGTCTTAAAATAATTTATTCATCATATAAAATCAGTAGAAAAAGGTTTCGGGTCAAAAGGATGTGTAAAACTCATTTTATGGCTAAAACGGTCAAAACCGACATAAGCCGAAATGACTAGGTGATCTAGGATCCGTTCAGCCAAAAATTTATTAAAAATCATCAAAATTCCCAGAATATTATAATACATTAGTGGGTAAAAAGTTTCGTATCAAAATGTGGCCAGAAACGGGTTCTACGCGAAAAGGACCGTTTATGTAAATTTATAATATAGTTTTACGCTAATGGCCATAACTCACAATCTGGACCACCAACTGATCCGAAATTTTCGGTGCAAGTTTATATAATAAAAATAAAGATTTCTATCCTTTCACTTTTCCAAAAAATCCCGTTTTAAATCAAAAAGGGCAAAATAGTCAACTTTATGCATAAACCGGAAACAAGCATTCGAATAGGCTAAGCATAGACTCAATCAAAGAAAATTCCAGAAAGTTTAACTAAAATAAAAATAGTCAAAAATACTTTCCAATGCAGATCTCGAACATGCATGTATGAATCCGAATCGATAGTCTACGAAATAATCGTTTTACAAGACTTTCGGTTCCGATTCGTGGCTATACTATAGATCGTCGAGTTGATGATGATTAAAACACATTCTTATATGTATTACAAGTTATTTTTAATGATCAATCAGGTTGCATGTCATCTATATCATTAATCATGTCATTTTTCACAAAAATCGCTTCTGTTGACTTTTTAGAAATAGGTTTGACTCGACATTAAGCATGCATGTAGTGGGAATCAGTTAGTACCCTTTAGAGGGTTTGTTTCCCACATAAATACCAATCTATAACAAGTTTCAATTCGAGAAATGACTGAAAGAAATCCGTTTAATCAGAAAGTCAAAGGTTATGAACACCCAGTTTGACTTTTACTAATAATCAAAGCAAAAACGGATTAAAGAACGAATTGAAGGCTTACAAGAGTCCTATGGGTGTTTAGTGAACACTAGGAGTCGGCCTTGTTGATCAGATTTCCTCCAGAAAGCTTGCTTGAAGTTCTTGATAGAGAGAGCACTTGGTTACCATGAAAAATGACCAAGAAATGTGATCAAGACCTGATTTAAAGCCAAATTTTCGAGGTTCCTGTAGTAGTAGCCATGCAAGGCTTGTTATTGGTGCATTTGGAGGCGAAACCAGCTGTTAGGCACCCAAAATCGGACTCAAATAACCCATTTTCGCATTTCTGCACGCTGGGCAACCCACGCGGCCCGCTTGGGCTTTCCCAGGCGGGTCGCCTGACCCTTGTTTCAGCCAAACAACTTTCATACTTGACAGCTTTGACCCCTGAACTTGTACGCGATGTTTCGGCTACTTTTCTCGACCCGTAAACCCCCAAACTTGGTTTTTAAGGACCTTAGGACTTTTACCAACATGGTAATGTCCTCGGATAACTTTGCGCTCAACCGAAAAGCCCTGAATTCGACGTTGACGCTTTTAGTCCCTTAAGTACGGTTTTGGCCATAACTTTCTCATACGTTGACGAAACTTCATGAAATTTTTACCACATATTCTAGTGAGTATATTTTAGCTATACAAAGCTTCGGGTCTGCCAAAAGTTCACTCAGAGGTATAAATTAAACATGTTGACACTTTTGGCCCCTATAGTTTACAATACTTCACTTTTGTGCAATTTCCGCGTCGTATGATCCATGAACCATCCGTTTAAGGTTATAAACATTATGTGGGGTTATCATAGAGCCTATTTATCCATTGTTGACACTTTGGACCCTTACGTTCCATAGTTTTCACTGTTTGTCACTTTTAGTCCCTCTAAAGTATGTTTTCACATAACGGAACCTTATGACACGTGTCAAGACATTATTGGACGAAATTTTTTCGAGGTGTTACATGAAATTAATCATGTTTGTTCCACCGTGAGGGTTTCGGCATAATCACTCAACATATTTTTTAAATTTTTGATTTTTGTCAAAATTTAAAAACAAACATATTTTTTTTACAATTTTTGACAAAATATAAACATATTTTTGGTTTTTAAATTTTTAAATTTTTAGGGTTTTTGAAATATGGTTTATTTATGTACAGAAATCAAACAAACTCTCTGTTTCAGTTGCAGGGTTCAGCAGCCTCCTCCTCTTGTGCCAGGCTGCTCCCACACTCCTTTTGCTGACATTCAGTTGTCTTTAGGAGCACCTGCACATTCAAACTATTCAATTACTTGAACAAGTTAGCCCAGGTCTGTTTGACCTTAGGCATTTCAACACAATATGATTCATTCAACTTCGGGAAATCTTTATCATTTTTCACAAATGTATTTTCATTCCGATTGTCACTCATAGAAACCCTTTGTTTCTTTTCTACCCAAGTTTGTCGTTTTGAAGCACTTCTTTTGTAAAAATGTGAATCTTTTTGAACATTTTGATTTTGAACAATAACTTTTGGTTTCCAAAATTGATTTGGTTTTGTTGCATCAACAGTTGTTTTCCAACTTTGTGTGGTTCTAAGTCTGGGTGTCTCTGGTTTCCATGTTTGTTGTGATTCAGCCTTTGACATTTTCGACTTCTAAGTTTGCTTTGAATCAAACGTGGTTGACTTCTGATTCACAACATTAGACTTCTTTTTCCTCTCAACACCAACAGGTTTCAGATTTGGACACTTGCGAGCAAGATGTCCAATTTGATCACATTTAAAACATGTTCTCTTGGACACATCTTTGACCTATTGTTGCTTTTTCTGAGCACAGAACTCTTCGTTAGACTCTCGTCTAAATTGGAGTTCTTTCTCTACTTCGGAACTTGTTCCGTGAACAAAATTCATCTTTTGTTGATAATTTGGAGTTTCATTTCTTTTCCTATTTTGTTTCTTTTTATAACCCAACCCAGCATTCATGTGTTTCTTTTTGTAAGCAGGTTTGTTATAAAAAGTTTTGTGACTCTTTCCAGCAAACTTTGAAATCTCAGATTTTTCAATTTCAATCATCTTGTAAACTTTGTCAATCTTTTCTGAAATCACATTCTGAATCGCGACTTCAAGATCTGAGAAAAAATTGTCCGATCCAATCATGGTATAGTCAAAGGTAGCTCAACAAAAGTCTTAGTATGGGAAGAGTCAGAGAGAGAGGAGAGACTTTCTAAACAAAGGTTAGTCTAAGTAAGGAAATGGGCACTCTGCTCACATCAAAGTAACTGCTCTCCCCCTTATGGTCGACGTTCTCTCCTCCCATCCTCTCCTCTCCCTACCGGTCGCCGAATAGAACTCTTCTTTGCCGTTCGAATCATCATTCGTATTTTTCTCAAATTTTGAATTTTTCAGATAACCTTCATGAAAACTACCTTCATTTTCATCATGTGATTCAGATTTACCTGTATCAACCTACTCTTCTTTCAAAACACTTTCAACGACCTTACCTACCACCTCTGAATCACTAGAATCATCAGATTTGGAGTAGGTTACATCAATGTTATCTGGCAATTGATCAACCATGTTGAAAGCTTTTTCCACCTTCTCGTCATCATAGAATGTAAACTTTTCCTCAAATGGTGGCCGAACCTGATGATATTCTGAGCCAATACCTTTCTTGTTTTGCTCAGAATCTTTACCATCCAGTTTTAGATTGAAATGCGTTCAAGAACATATGATGAAGCGTGATAACTGTGTAACTTGTTGTTATCTTGTTCTAAATCAGCTATTGTACACTTAAGTTTAACAACATCTTCAATGTAAGAATTTACAACTTGTTGCTTTATTGAATACTGACGCTTAAGCGTATCAGTTGTTTCAGAACAATATTTCAGTCTTGATTGAACAAGTTTCATTTGACTTTTCACGTCTTCATATGATTCTTTTGTGATATGGTATGCAAGTTTTATTGAATCGTATTCTTTTTTCATTTCCTGAAGCGAATTTTCTTTTTGCAAACTCTCTTCCGTCATTTTTGAAGCCTTTTCTTTTAAACTTTTATTTTCTTTTTCTAAACTTTTACATTTTTGTGTTAGTTTTTCATCATTATCTTTCAAAACCTTTTCATTTTCTAACATTTCTTTACATTTATTTTTGAAAACTTCCTCGATTTTAATAAATTCAATGTCTCTTGTTCTGGATTTTTCAACTTTTTCAGTACAAGCACTGCACGTTTCCATGCATTTCTTGCACTGTTCAACTGATTTAATTTGTATTACAGTTTCAGTTGAGATGTTTACCTCAGTTTCTGATTTTCCAGCTCCTCCACACCAATATCATTAGCATTCTCCTCAACCAAATTTTTCATCTTCTCCTAATCTTATTCTTTCTTCTACAACTCTTCTTCAATTTGCTGATCTTCAGTAACAGCTTCTTCTTCTTCTTTCACAACTTCAACTTTCTTTTCCTTAGCAACCTTCTTCAAATCATCGACTAATTCTTCAACACTCTTTTTCATTCTTTCTTCATCCCTTTTTTTCAAACTCGCAGTCATCACATCACGAATTATCTTATCCAGCTTTTCCAGATAATTTTTATCTTTTACATTCGAATAATATTCGCCAGACAAATGAATTACTGCAAGAACATCATCAAACACCACTTCTTTTCGATGAACGACAGAATCACCATTTTTTTTTATGTAACAATCTCTCTTCTTGTCGTATCTGCCATAGTACTTTGCTTCCTCATACTCTTCATGCATTTTCTCAATCCGACAACCTACAAAAAATCTTTCTCTTTCAGTTTTCTCTTTTAGAATTTCTTCTCATGTTTTCTCTTTTATCTCAGCAACAAGAACATGATGTTTGTTTAATGCTTCCCTTTTTACTTTTGCTTTGAACCGATCATCAGCAAGATCATCTTGTGGAAGGAACTCGCTCCAGTTAAACCCTTCGTCATCTTGTATCACCACACATGCTCTTGATTTTCTTTAGAATTATTTTCAATCTGTTTCAAGTTTGGCATTTCTTCTTTGCTACGGTGATAAATCGCTATTAGATAATAATCACCATTGAAAGAATTTTCGGTTCCGTCAACTGCAGAATTATTGCATTCTCTTTTGAAATGACCTTTTTGTTTGCACTTGAAGCAGGTCACTTTGGATTTATCGAATCCAAGTTTTGTTGAAGGTCCACCGATTGTCTGTCTGCCTGTAATCTCCATATACCGTTGAGCTCGTCGAATGCAACATGCCAAACACCATTGTATATCAATAAGTTCCATTTCCGCTGGATCTATCTGGTCGTAATCTTCCTTTGTTAGTTCTAAATTTCCAATTCTCCCAGATACTAGACCTTCGTATGACTCTAGAACAGATGCTAGAAAACTCATTTGTTGTTTAGCAGCATTGATGCTCATTGCAGGAGAATTTTTCAGTTTCAATGCAATGTTGCAGATAATTTCCTCAGAATCTTCAGAATTTGAATTTGCAGAAGATGAATGATACCCGGATTATAGCTTGATGAGCCTTTCTGTGGTTCTTTTGATTTTTCAACACTAAATGCAGTCTTTGGCGATTCACTAACAGTCACTGAAGATATGCAACTTTTGTAGTAAAGACACACATTTTGTTGATATGAAGAACTACTCATCTTGTTCTATTTCTGCAATTCAAGTTCATGAGTTTCAATTTTTTCAATCAACACATCGAGAGTAATTGTTTCATATAACACATCATTTTTCAAAATAAAAACAAACGTTTACCACTGATCAGCTCGTGGTAACGCTTCAATTATTTTGTCAATCACTTCCTCTCGAGTTTTTACTATCCCAAATCTATCAGGCTCAATTTTTAGATGGCAAAAACGCTCAACCATTTGTCTCATAGACTCTCCATTTAGGGTGTCACATAGACCAAATTCCTTTTTTAGAAAGCAATTTTTTTTATCTGTTTACCCCCTTCAGCTTTAACCCTTAAAGCTTCCCAAACCGATTTTGAAGAACCATCATGAATTAACAAAGAGAAAATATCATCTCTGATAGATTGCTGAATCAGTGCAATCATTTCTGTTCATATGAAAATTTTCGTTTGTCTTCATCGGAAAGATCATTAAGATGAATCTCTTCATGTTTATCGTTTATCGGTCGGCTATATCCAAACTCCAAATAGAACCAACTCTCGTGAGCATATGCCTTTGTCCAGTTCAGAAACCTTTCTTTCCACCATGTGTAATCTTCTATATTGTCAAGTTTAGGTGGTTTCGAATAAGTCCCATAGAAATTATCATGTTTTATATTATCATTGATTGCTTTTGTTATTGTTTTTGGTGTAACGGTTGGTGTTTCCGAAGATTCTGATGTGAAAGCTTTGTAAAAGGTGTTATAGAATTATTCACCCATGATGTTTCTCGTTTATCACCTGCAAATATACAACCAAACAATAACCAATTTTAAACAAACACAATCAATTGAATCGGATGACAAATGAATGACACGTGAATCAGATGGTATGTGGATCGGATGTCAATCCGATCGAATCAGGTCAATGAAAGTCAACTGAGTTTTGTTGAACTGATGTCTTTGGATCGGATGTCAATCCAATCGATTTGCTATCTGACGATTGGTCCACAAATCAATTGTTTAATGATAGGAGGGTGTTGGATGGCAATCCGAATCCGTTCGGATTGTCGTTCGACGATTGACCTTAAGACACAATAACCAAGCTGCAGTGGATCGGATGGGATTTTGGATCGGATGGTGATCCGAGTGTTGACACAGTAACAAACAAAGCAAAGTGATTAGGATCGGATGGCAATCCGTTCGGATTGCTGTTCGACGATTGGACCTTAAAAATTGAATGAACAATGTGCCGTGGATCGGATGTCAATCCGATCGAATCAAGGTTAACAAAGTCAAAAAGTTTATGACCTGCAATGGATCGGATTGCTATTCATTCGGATTGCAATCCGAGACTTGGCACTTTATAAACAAAATTCACTTTGATCAGATGAGACTTTGGATCGGATGGTCATCCGATCGGATAGCCATCCGATCGGTGAACATCAATAAGAACAACAGTTAACATGTTTATCGAATTCGGACAGAAAATTCTTGATTTCTCTCAAATTACTTGGAATTTTGCTCTGAAATTTTGTAGGCTTGTACGATTATGATTTTCGCATATAATATCCAAAAATCATCCAATTTTAACCGTAAAAGCCATGTTAATTTTATGTTTTTCAGTCCAAAAGTGAAGAAGATAGAAAAATGAAGAAATTTGACAAATTTGGATGAATTGTTGATCTGAATCTGACGAATTCTTGTGCGATTGATCCGTGCAATCAAGCTCCTGCTCTGATACCACTTGTAGGATCGGTTTTTTACTCCCGAACGATTGCGTATGACACGTGTGACGTGCGGAATCCGTACACGTGCGTGGACCGAACACGAGAACCATACAATAATATGTGATTCGATAGACTGATATGAAAATGTACAAGAAACGTGAATCACCTTTTGCCTTTCTCTCCCTACTTTCTCTCTCTAGCTCCTATGCTCTCCAATGGTGAAAATGGCAAAAGTTCTAAATGATGACTCTAAAGGTCCTATTTATTGGCAAATGCTTTAACGAGAGATCTCATTAATTACAATATTGCCACCTTGCCTTTTCCATACTTATTACAATATAAACTCTAGTTTTCTTCTAATTCAGCTACGAACTGGATTGACGGAGGCGATAGACATTACTGCACTAACACTCTTCCTCCCGAAGCTATCGGGAGGTTTAAAGGGCTTGTTGCATACTGTGACAACTGTGCTTGTGTAATCATTATTCATGTAGGATCGTTTGCACGACCAAACCAGTCATTCAGAAGAGTTTTTGAACAATACGAGAGGCGGAAACAAACGTATTGATGTTGAATCAGCTTGATATACACTTTAATTGTCTTGTATATTGATATAACAACGTTTTACAGCCTGTAGACACTTCGGCAGCACCTCGGCACCGGAATCAGAAAGTTACAAATGAAATGATCAAGTCAGGTATTTATAGGAGAACCCATTTCGCATGGAATGGACACATGTCCAATTTGTACGAAATGGCATTTCCTTTTCGTGCGAACTGGCTTTCTCATTTCGTGCGAAATGGCCTGTTTCACCTACAAACCTATTTTCTCGTACAACGTGCCCTGATCTATCCAATCTATATTCAAGACTCAATACAAGATGAAGTCGACAGACATATGTACCAATAGACTCCCCCTTGGATGTTGACGAAGTCTTCAGTGTCGAGTCTTCGGTATGTCACATCTTCAGTCTTGATCAGTCTTCGTGCTCTCTCCAAAGTATCTGACACTGTAAGTATCCTCAATCTCTATCTCTTCTTCTAGAATTTCAACCTGACTATATCTTCTCTTGATCAGATCT
Source organism: Helianthus annuus (assembly GCF_002127325.2). Classification (NCBI taxonomy): domain Eukaryota; kingdom Viridiplantae; phylum Streptophyta; class Magnoliopsida; order Asterales; family Asteraceae; genus Helianthus; species Helianthus annuus. The sequence continues at coordinate 158,800,418 of NC_035437.2, read as the reverse complement.
CTTGATTCCTTAAGTTCTTCAGCAACTAAAATCCCCTTGGATGTTGATTTCATAAATTCTTCAAAATCAACAGCTTCTATCTCGAACTTTGTTCCAAGATTTGAATTTGGCTCTTACGTCCTCAGACTCCCCCTTTCGATTAACTGGGATCGCAGTCTGGAATTCACTATCTGCACAAACTCTACCTCACAGTAAATTTCACAAATTTAAAATTTGACAAATTTAATCTCTGCTTACCACTTGTAATAAACAAACTCAAAAGATCTTTTATTATAATATGACATTTCTCAAATTATCTCAACCTTTTATTTTCACTTTTCATCTCGAACAAACTCTCCCAAACCTGTTTGTTCATCATGTTTAGCACTCGTAATTTTGAAAATCAGCTTTTCAATATCAGTTGTCAAAAATAAGATGAAATAAAATCTTTTTGACTTTTCAAAATTTTATGCTAAAACACTCCAAAAATCTTTTCGGATTTTGTTTTTTAATGAAAAACAGTAAAGAAATATTTACAGACAATATTTTTGTGAGTTTGTATAAGAGGATCATATCAGTTTATGGGACAAATCACTAACACCGTTAAGCTTTAAACATTTTAAGTTCTAAACGATTCACATATATTGTCAGTATACTGATCCACTTAAATTTTCACACAAAGTTCAATTGTTTCGAGATACAAGATTAGTGTTTTAATGGACTTAAACTTACTCGCGTGTCCCACCTCAGAATATACTCCCGTATCCAGACTTCTATATTCAGTCTTACAGGTGAATGTACACTAATGATATCTATAAACGGGTAATGCGAGACCATGAGAGCCCAGGTTAGAACTTCCGTTCATACAAAGAGATGATGGCTCGTCTTTAGGTATGTCCCGTTTGGGGATCTTTTCTTCAACAGCACATGATTAGCATTTTTCAATGTTTCATCATTTTTTATGCTGAGGGTGGGCTTTATGATTAAAGCTGTGCAAAGCATTATACGAGGACTAGGCTATTGCTTCCGCAAAATCAGAAGTCCTGGTATAATACCCCAGATATCACCACGCACAAAGACCTATTATGTCAGAAATAGAAAATCTTTCAAACAAGATTTCGGGGGTTACCCATATATCCGAGAGATGTTCCCCACTAGATAAGCAAGTATTTGATATTTAGGTTTATATTTCGAAAACAATCTACTGAATGTATAAAAACCTACTAGCACATCCTTAGTGAGATCGTTTATCACTTTTGACTTTCCAATTCTTTAGCGTGTTATGATAGTCCACTGATGTACTATCATTTCCTCTTTTTCTCATCAAAACTCGATTTTAATTTTTCGATGTTTTTTGCTTTTTCAAATTTTCTAATGTTTTTGGATTTTCTGAAATTTCTTACTCCCCCTAAAATTCAAAACTATTTAAAGAAAATTTTACAAACCGATTTGAATTGCTTCAATTCTCCATCCACTTGGCATAAACAATCAGAACTCCCCTTGACAACAAACTATTTTCCCATTATGATTTCAAAACACTTAAGTTTGTTTTAATCAAAATAGTTTTTCCGGAAAATTAGTTTTGTTGAAACCACTTGTAAAATCGGGGTTAAATTCATCACATTGTTTTCCATCCATTTGTATGAATGTTAAATCAAGTTCAACTTAATGACCTTGATTAACCACTTGTAGGTGAAAACCCATTTTTCAACCACTTGCAGGTTTACTTATCTACCAACTTGTAAATCGAAATATAACAATTTTCAATAAAACTACCACTTGTAGATCAAAATATCATTGAACAGCCACCATTCACAAAAGTCATATTTCTCAAGAAAGATGCTGATTCATGCTCCACGATTACCAACTTGGGAGCTCCAGCAAGTCAGGATTTTAAGCAAAGAATACAGACACCCAAGCCTGACCAGCTTTGGGTGTGACTTTTTCAGTTTCACTCTGGGTTTCAACATTCCTTTTTTCTTTATAAAAATCTTTTACCCCTTTGGCCTTACCCTTGACCATTTTTCCAAACATATTTTTCACTTTTTCATTGAACGTCTTTTCGACATCAAATTCTTTCTTTTCAGAATAGAATTGATTCGAAATTTCCACTTGCCCAACCTTTGATTTTAAATTTTCAGCCCGCAATGGTGGAAAATTGACATCATCCATTGGCGGTACTGAATTTTCTTTTTTTACCTCAACTTGTGGCTCCTCTGACTTTGACGAGTCAGATTCATCGCCAGATTTCACATCTTATTTCTTAACAACCCATGTTTGGTTGTTAAGATTCACCCTTCTTTTGTAAAATCTTCTTGAACTCTCACCAACTTCAAATTTTGAATTTTTGATCACTGTAAACTGTTCAGTTGGTGGTTCAATTTTGTCAACAACTTTTTCAATGAGTTTAGAAACAACTTCCTGTTTTATGTTGGTTGCCATTGGACAGTTCCAGGAGATGTGACCAACTTCTTGACATCGGTAATAGGTTCGTGTCTCCTTTTTGTAATTAGCTCCAATCCTTTCAAACTTTTGTTTTTCTGTGAATAACTCTTTGTTTAGAATGAGCTCTTTTCTTGTTCCTCAGAACTTGACCCTGAAACAAATATTGTTTTTGTTTTAGAAATTTTCTCATTTTTATGATTTTCAGGTGAAGTAAAACCCAATCCCTTCTTTTTGAAATTACCGTTATGGTTTGGTTTCTTTTGATAACCTGAACCAGAACTGTATCCCTTTTTTTCTTGTTTAACCTTTGTTGAACTCTTGAGGTGTAAGGTTTAGGTTTTACAGAAAGATTTACATCTTTTATTTCAGAAATATTAATTTCTGTTAGTTTGAAAACCTTGTTAATCATTTCAGTTTTAACACCTATTATTGGAAATTCCTCATCAGAATATAATTTGTCTGAATCATTCAAAGTATATACCACTTTGATTGGTTCATCATTCAAATTATTTTTTGATAACAGAAATTCTTTATTATAAACCCTTTTGATCGACGATTTTGGATTGTCAACTGATGAACTCGAACTCTCGTATTCGGATTTTGATTCTGACTCCTCATCTTTATCCAACACCTGATCGACCACTTTCTTTATTAACTCAGACTCATGATCGGTGTCAGACGATGTGAATGTGACGTCAATGTTATCTGGTAAATCATCAGTTGTTTCGGACTTTAACTTTATATTGACTGCTTTTTTGACTTGTTCCTCATTTGGTTTTCTGGGAGAATAATCTTCCCATATCGGAGGCGGACACTTGTTGTAACTGACACTTTGTTTCTTACCAGTATCCTTCTCTTCTGGCTTCTCATCTTGAAAGACTTCAAAACCTGTAACAGTAGGATAAATTCTATCAATCAAATATTCAGAACTTGAATAACTCTATAACAATCGTCTGATTCTTTCATTTTCTATCTTTTCAGTCTCCAACTCATGCTTCAACTTTGCACACTCTTCAATATAATGATTGATAGCCTTCTGCTTAGACATCATCAGTGCATTCATCATTGTTAAAGCATCTTCTCTTTCTGAGTTTGTCTTTTGCAAACTATTCACTGTTCTGTTCAACACATCATACGATTCTTTCACATACTTGACATCAAACAATAATTTTTCTTTCATCTTGTCAAGCTCACTATATTTCTTGTCTTTTTCTTCACAATGTTTGCAAGATTCCAAACATTTTAGACAAGGTTTTATGACTTCTACAATCTTTTCAACAATTTTAACTTCTTCACTCTATTCATTCTTCACCTTTTAAGCAACATTCTTACATTTTGCCTCTTTCTTTTCATTTGTAGCTCGTTTCTCCTTTAGCTTCTCCAATTTATCTGCAAAATAAAATTTGAAACTTTCAGTTGATAAATGAGTTTTTCCAATGTTTATTTTATTAATTTCTTCATCATCATCACTACTATCAGTTGATGATTGATCAAAATCTGGTGTCTTTTCTGAACTTTCTGAAGAAACATATTCTTCATCTTGGCTTTCTCATCATCTGCAAACACATCCATCCACTCTTTCATCAACTCTGGTTCTTGAACTATTTGTGCAATGAATGCTCTAAACTTTGAATCAGCTAGAATGTATTTGTCCCGGCTAAAACCTTCAGGCACTCTTTCATCATCTTGATTAACTAGAAAAGCTTTCTTCTTTCCATCTTCAATAGCATGGGATGATGACGGTTGTTGAGCAACTTGTTGATATATAGCTTTCCGATAATAATCATTATTCCCGAACGGATTCTGAGCTCCACTTGCTTCTCGATTTGTACATTCCCTCTTGAAATGTCCTTTTTCCCTGCATCGAAAACAAGTAACTTTAGATTTATCAAAACCTAAAGTAGAAACATTAGCATCACGAAAGTCATCTCTTCCTGTAATCTGCTTAAATTTCTCAGCTCTCCTCAACACACTTGCTAAACACCATTTAATATCCATAAGCTTCATCTCCTCAACATCGATCTGATCGTAATCCTCTTTTGTCAACATAGGATTTCTGATCCTTCCCACAATCAAACCCTCATGAGATTCTAACACATTAACAAGTAATGCCATATCACTATTAGCAACTTCTTCAGAGAAATTCTGACCATTCTGAAGATGCAACACGATATTGCATTGTAGTACACGACCATTACCATTGTTTGAACTTTGAACACTCGGATTGACACTTGGATATGAAGAAAAACCACTAGTGTTGATGGAGCTTTGATTAACTGATCTAGATGAGTTCTTTGCGCTGAAAGCAGTTTGGATCTTTGGACTTGCTTCAACATTTTGAACATTTCCTTTGTAGTACATCTTGATGTCTTGTTGACTGCTTGAATTGTTCATTCTA